>NW_009630535.1:51921-94259 GCF_000690535.1 Cariama cristata
TGAGTTTTTGTAATTCAGTATCAGCAAGAAGCAATGTAAAGAAAAGTAGTTTCTGGGTGAAAGTGGCACTTTGCTTCCCACTAGACTCTGGCCATATGAAGTCAGCCCTGAGGTTGTGCAGCTCTTCCCATTGTCTTCAGCACTTTGCTCTGCGCTGTGACAGGGGCTCAATGAAGCATGCTCTTGCCTTGGGCAGATGCCCTCTGAAACTTGTCTTAAATTAAATTTATTATTGTCCCCTGTTTCTTAGTTTTTACCTGCTAGCCTTAACCTTAACCTCTGCTTGCCATGACAGACGTCTCTAGCAGATGTTTCTTTGTAACTGTAGCTTTGACACAAGGGAGTCACTACTTCGGTTATCACAGACGAGGTCACGGTCGTCTGGTGGTGAGTAGGAACCAGGCTGCTCTTCCTCTCCAGTAATGGTCCAGGAGGCTGGAGGACACAGGTTTGGACAGACACACTTGACCAGCATCTGTCTCGGGTGAAACTTGGAACTTCCATTCCCCAGGAATGGTTGAAGTTTGTTTTGATTTCAAATGTGATGACAATGTAGAAAAATAATTGCTGTATACATATGTGACACTGAGCTAGAGAAGATAAGCTTATTACTCTTTAATGGCTTAAAAATGCCAGACCAAAAATTGACAATAGCTTTCAGCTTTTCTGTTGTATTGTGATACCACGTGAGCAGTGGTGATACAGTATATCATTCTGGAAAATTCTCTAGTGAAATTTCAAGGTTTTTCCACAATGACACTTTTTTAACTTTAACTTTTAATTAACTTTTTAATGTTTCCTGCAGGAAAATTGATTCAATTTTACATAATTTTACAAGCACATTTGTTTGCTTTTAGTATTTTTCCTTCCCTGAACTAAAGCTCCCAAACCCAGACTGTTTTGATGAAAATTTTCCAGCATATTCCAACCTTAGAAAAATGACACAGTGACATCTGCAAAATTTTGAGAAGAAAATGAACAGAGTACCCTGGTCCTCACAGAGTCGGAGAAATTTTTTAATGCTGTTGTTTGGAGTAGTGTGCAGTCAATGAGATAGTAGGACTTTAACCATACAGACTGTGGAAAAAATGTTGTGTGCTATGAAACCCTACCAGCTTTATCTGTTTGCGCTCACACTATCACCAGGAGATATAAATCTAAGTCAAGTGAGGTAAGACCCTAGTCTCTGGGGTATAGCGTAGGAGCTTCTGGAAGGGAGTGGGTGATTTAGCAGGAGCATTCTTTCTGCATTGACTGGCACTGAAAGTATAAAGCTCATGGAACTCCCAGCTGACATACCAGAGATAAAAAAAAGCCCTGACTATTTGTGTTTATAAAAGATCTCCTGGCATTTTGCAAAAAACCCTGATACTTCAAATCTCTGCATCCTGGCTAAGCTGTAACTTACATTCTCCTCCCATAGACACCCCTCTTCTCTCAAGAAAAGGGTGCTCTGCTTCCCATCTGCAACTTTATCTTTTACTTTATCTCAGTAGGAGCATGCACAGCAAGAGCAGTGTGAGCCACAAAGATCCTCCATTTTGATGATAGTGCTGTGAGTGCATGGCACACATCTTAGAACGTAGATGCCACGGCTACGTGTGTCAGGAGAAACTGAATGCTGTAGATTTACATTAGCAAAAGCATTGGGGAGGTCAGATTATCTTCTCTGCTTTTGGTCTTCAGGCTCTAGGCGGGGTCTATAATGCATTGTAGATGCTAGTGGCCATCCTGCCCAGATTATTAGTAAATCTTAACACTTCTTGGGCCCAAATGAAACATCTGTTTGAATTTCAACCTGTTATATACTGTGTACGCGTTTTGATGCTTTTTGCCATCCATCTTAATTCTTTTCCAAGTTAAGACGAATTTCATTGAATGGAAGAGATGGTGATATTGCATCTGTGTGAGACGTATAATGGGTACGATCCTAGTGTTCACTGACTGTACAGTCTCCTCCTGTCTTTTCCTAAACTCTGCACTGCAGTTCTTGAAGGCATCATGTAGTCTTTTAACCATCAGACAGTGGTATGACTTACATCATTGTGTATATGTGATTTGTTCAAACAATCAAGTTTAGATGGAGCTGGTTATAAGTAAGCAAGTACATATGCAAGAAGATGGGGTCCTTTGCATCTGGATAGTAAATGTATGTAGGTGTGAAACCTATATGAGAAGTGGAGGAGACTGAAGAGCACCGCTTGTTCCAGTCCATCCATCTACTTTGAAGACCATTCAGGCACTGCAGGATCTGTGGACAGAGCAGGTATGTTCCTCAGCTACTAGAGTCACACACTGTCTGTGGTCCTATGGGGGAGATGAGCCTGGTGATATGGAAACCAGGTTTTATTCTCTCCTGTGAGACAGATTTCATTTTTGATCTTGTGGAACTTTTGATCTTGGGCACTAGAAATGCAAACGCAATTGAACCTTCTTTTGGAGGGGGAGGGGGGGAAAGGAAATATAGAATATTAAACCACAAAGATATAAAACATCAAGGAAATAAAATCATTATATACAAGTGGTGTTTTCTTTAGTTTTACCAATTCACTGTGAAATCATCAAAAGTTCATGCCAATCTTTCAATCTATTGTGTCTGTCTGATGATTTATATTTATTTTGAGTGATTAATGGAGGTGAATAAAGATAAACCACAAGAACACATGTGTTTTCTTGATTATGTCTTATAAAAGAATGCACTTGGACAAAACAATTTTCAGATCTTTCCAATTGCAAAAATACCCATTGCAAAACCAACTGAAATTGAAAACATATTGGACTGAATCTATTTTAGTTTTTCATTCTCCCACTGCTTTTGAGTTTTCTTTTTTCTGTTTCTTTTCAATTCTCATTAGCACAGTTTCTCTGCCTGGCTGGGTGAAAAATACCCCAATTTTGGCTCAGTACTCACTGCAGTCCTTCCAGTGATCAGCAGGGGCTCCTCTTGGACTGTGGCTAACTTGGCTCTCTGCTCTCCTCCCTTGCCATTGACCAGCCCATAGTGTTTCCACACTGGCTACCTGATGTGGATCCTATAATACTGGGGAAACACATTAGTGCTATGTTGTGTCCACAAATTCTCTCTAGTTTTTCCTCTCATAAAGCATCTGAAAAAGAGAATGGATGGATTACCATACATGTGTTGTCAAAGGACACTTTCAGTATTTCAAAAGCCAGGCAATGAAAGAGCAACAGCACCACTGTGTTTGTAAGACTATGATCACTGACGGATATGGGCAGACTTTGATATAGTTTTGCTACACCTGCAATTAATGAAGATGAATTTCATAACAGGGGGAAAATAAAACCAACACAGATATCTTCTCTGATGAAGTATTACATCTTCACAGATGTGGAGCTGAATTTAACCATACCTTGAATCTATTGCTCTTATTTGTCTGCAATATGTTCAGTTTAATTTCCACTGAGTTCAATGATATTTGAACTCAGTGCTTGGGCGTGAAGTTTGGGGGATGCAGCAGACTGTGGTGGCCAAGGTGGCTTGTGTGATAGGGTGACCTGCATAACCAGGATGACCAAATGACTCAGGTGCTTTCATTCACATGCTACAAAAAACAAGAGCAGAAAGAAATAGCTCTATTCTACCAACAAGATTGACTAATTGGTCACAAACCTATGTTACTTATATATAGATAACCTATGGAAAATGCAGTGCAAAGGTATAAGTGCAAGACCAATGCCAATATACCTGGACAGTGGGTAAATCATGTAATTAGCTCAGGTGGGATTTAGATGAATTTCATAACAGGGGGGAAAAAAAAACAACACAGGTATCTTCTCTGATGAAGTATTACATCTTCACAGATGTGGAGCTGAATTTAACCATACCTTGAATCTATTGCTCTTATTTGTCTGCAATATGTTCAGTTTAATTTCCACTGAGTTCAATGATATTTGAACTCAGTGCTTGGGCGTGAAGTTTGGGGGATGCAGCAGACTGTGGTGGCCAAGGTGGCTTGTGTGATAGGGTGACCTGCATAACCAGGATGACCAAATGACTCAGGTGCTTTCATTCACATGCTACAAAAAAACAAGAGCAGAAAGAAATAGCTCTATTCTACCAACAAGATTGACTAATTGGTCACAAACCTATATTACTTATATATAGATAACCTATGGAAAATGCAGTGCAAAGGTATAAGTGCAAGACCAATGCCAATATACCTGGACAGTGGGTAAATCATGTAATTAGCTCAGGTGGGATTTAGGAGAGAGCTAGCTTTCAGAAGAGGATTGAAGAAGATGGAAAAGGTAAGTCTTTTACTAGTTTATATTGAATAATTTATTTCATTACTGAAAATCTGAGAGGATAAATTATTTACCCAGCTATTTTCCAGCAGACAAAAAACAAATCTAGTAATAAGAAACATTCCTGGAAGGCTATTCTGATTTATCATGAAGGAAATAAGACACTAAGAGCAGTGGCTGTAAACTGAGTTGTGGATATGCTATACAATGGAAATTAATGAGATGTCTTTTCCATCTTGTTCCAGAAATATGAAAAGCAGTAATGATTGCTGGCTCAATCTTTCCTGGCCTTTAGTAACATAAAATTCTTGATTTTTTTGGTGGGGAGAGGAGGGAAGCAAATTTTTGGCAATCAGCATTCATGTGGTCTTGGTGTCTCACTCTGCCATTCTCTATATTGTCATTGTTTGCCAAAGCTCAAATGAGAGAAGTTTTTAAGGATGAGTTTCATGTGTTTTAACTTTAAGTGTTCAAAATGTAGGTGTCTGGATCTGAGCTAGGTGGTAGCAGATCTCTGTGACAGTCTGTGGAGACATGTCAATGCAGCCAATGGAGTTCAGGGTGAGATTTGACTCACCAGAGTCTAGGGTCTGTCTAGGCAGAGCTGTATTGTACCCTAAAGAGCATATATGCTGTTGATCAGCACTCCACTGACTTTGTAGAGATGTTCTCAGGTGTATATGCCTACATTGTAAGTAACTACATTTGACACCACAGCTCCTACCATTTGCATTCCAAGCATCACTTTGGGATCCTGGGCTCTTTGAAGGCTACCCAATCTGCCAGAGTGGACCTGGATACCCTTCCCAGATGCGTGTCAGTGAAACCTTTGGATAAAATTCTGGCTTGCATGACAATTCCCTGTGATTTGCTCTTACTTTTGGTGAGGGTGTGATTTCATTCCATGTCATATGTTGCTCAAGCTGACAACTATGTGCCAGACATTACCTAGAGCAAAAATAGTGGACACTTTCATGACATTGTCCCTAAAATTGGGATATTGGTGCATAAAGTACCCTTAGCAACCCAGGCTTATGCGTCTGCTATCAGCTCATTTGAATGAAAGTAATGAATTTATTTCTGTGTTGTTTAACCTGAGTGTTGTATGGTCCAAAAGTGAAGAAGCTTCTCTATGGCTCTGGGAGGTGAGTTTGAGGTTGGTTCCAGACTTGTGCTGAAGCTCATTCCTCTTGATTTGCATGTGTGATAAAGCTCACCACGCACCCATCTCTAAATAAGTGCCTATGCGTTAGAGTATCCAGACCTTGCTTTGCACACCCTCAACTTTGTTTCCTTAGACCTGGGCTTTGCCAGGAACAGCATAGCACCAGCTGTCTAACATGTGGAGAGAGGGTGGAATCAGAAGCACAGCCAGAAACACCACCACTAGATCAGACCTAGCTGACTGCTACAGCCAGCCACATAACCTGTAGTGGCTGGTTCTGGTTTTGTCACTGGCTGGGTAGGTCATTGCCATAACTGAATCATTTATCCTGTCCTGGCTCCTGTAACATCTCTCATGTCACAGATCTTCTGTGGACTTGACTTCAAAGCAGTTTGGAGGAGGTTCTCTCTCTTGCAAAGTTCATCTACAGTTTTGCTCAGGCTGGGACATGTAGACACTACAGCTATGCAGATGATATCTGACTAATAAAAGCAATCCCGAATGTTGTGGTTATACTATGAACACAAAACCATTGTATCCCCTATTTCTTCATACTTGCAGTATGCTAGTATGATAAATATGAACTATCAGGTAAGGATACATTTTGAGTATGGTTATTGAGGAATCAGCCGTGTTACTCTCCTGACAGGCAATAGGATCTGCACGGCTAATTCCTTGAGAAATGAAAGGACAACTTTCTTTGTTAATAGTAGAGAGAAAGAAAACATTTGCATGGTGAATGCAGTGAATTTGTATATGAATGTAATTGGCTTTGCTCAGTCTATCGCACTTAAATAATTTCTCTGTCCAGCATGCAAAGCAAAAAAACCATTTCACAGCTCGTCATGAAAAGTGGCCAATCATTACTGAAACCCTTGGGACTGCCTGTGATAATATTAATCATGATGAATTGCTGTGGCATCTGCAGGACCATAATATGCAGCTCTATGAGAATACCATCGGGTTGTGTTTCAGACTACTGCAGACTAGTTTATATTTTTCTCTTCACTTTTTCCAGTCACTAAAAATATCTTATTCACAACAACATCTCAGCTGACTGCTACAGTGCGATGGTTGGATTGTTGCTTCTGTAAGGTCAGGACCAAGAACTTACCTCTTCTGATATAAAATGTCTTAACCATAAGCAAACTCCAAAGATATACGATCACTGAAGCAATTAGACTCCTGAAATAATTTTTAAAATCCAACACATGAAGCTGTTCACTCTAAAAAAAAAAGTAAGAAAGATCAAGGGAAAAACTTATCTCTTCCCCCCTGATTGATCTTTTTCTCTTGCGATTGCCCTCTGACCTACAATATATCATTCTAGAGTGTGTCAGGAAAATCTCTTCAATAGCTTTAGAGCTGGGAGGAGAAATGTTTTGTCTCTCAAAGTATTATCACACAAAACATCCAAACAATTGCAGCTTTTCTGTTATTTTTTCTGCATCCAATGAGATGATGGAGGAAGAATTTTCCCAATGTTGATGTGAGTTGATAGTGTGTAACAAATATTGCCATCTAGAATTTTAATAAAATTTTAATGCTGTAGGAGGCATATAGAAGATTTCCTTGTAGATGAAGAACCTAAATGGAAAGAAACACACAGGAGAAATTATAGCCCTGCTTTATGGAGCTGGTGCTCATTGAAAATAAGGATATTTTCAAAATAATTCCCTGGCAAAAAAAAAAAAAAAAAGTTTATTGCTGAAAACCATTGCCATACTAATTCTCAAGAGACAGGAATGAGGATGAAGGCTAACTCTCCTCTGACCTGTTTTCAGGCAGTCTGATCCCTTATGGTCATTTTTGTGGTAAGTTGTTTGTAGTTCTGCCACACAGAAAACCACTGTGTCTGCAAAACCCCTGAGCTACATCACAGCCTTGCTGTGAAAACGATGTGGAGTAACTCCACTGTGAGGGGTGGCAACGCCTTCTGTCACGTGTTGGCTCATAAAACCTGAATTTGGTGGCCTTTGATGGATGCATCCTGCACAAGACATCCATTTGAAAAGCAGTTTGGAGGTGGCTGATGCCTCCTATAATGACAAAAACCTGGGAAGGACTTTTTATATGAAGCTGAACTAGTTCCCATTAAAATATTGTTGAAAGTTATCATCATTATGTTGCATTATTAAAAGTATGTTAGGGCATTTGGGATGGGATTCCTGCCAGTAAATAAAGGCATCTAAAGCACAGATATCTACGTCTGGGCTAGTGACCACACACTGTCATTGGCCACTTGAGACCAGAGAACAGTTTGATGCATCCTGAAGGAAACATCTAAAACTGTCATCCTAGGAACATCCCAAAAGTGCCTATTTCTTTTAATGGGTTTTTAATTTCTTTTTCTGGGGCTCTCAGAGATTAGGTCAGAGACAGATGTCAATAATTCAGATGTGTGATGGTAGCAGAGATGGATCCCTAGCAATTTTACAGGCATTTTAAAAGAAGAACTCTTAGTCTAAATAGAGTAATAGAGTCAATAGGTTTTAAATACTGACTTGTTATATCTTACTTATACAAATACATGCATTTGTTGTACGTTATATGTTACAAGAAGTTGTTGACTTGTTCTCTCATTTAAATTCAATTTCTTGTGGTTTTGCTATCCGCAACCCCCATCCCTCGCTTCAAAGAGGCCCCCACATCTTTACAGTAAAACAGCCCAGAAATGTCATTATGTAACTCCGATACCCTCCTAATCAGTTGAGCTCTGGCTGGGTGGGTAACCCCAGAGGCAGCGAGAATCTCCCGCACCTACAGCTTGTCCAGCTTCCCGTTCTCAGAACTACCGACCACAAGAAACTCCTGTGGTTACTAACAGAAGAAACAAGTTCCCTCCAATCTCCCAGTGCACCTTGTCAGTTGTGGTTTGTGAGAATTACACTCTGCTCTTATCCAAGGCAGTCAGGACCAGCACAGGCTTTTCGCCCCTTAGTGTCACCAGTTCAGGGTCTTCAGCCTACAGCTTCAAACTTTCCAGCATGGTGGCTCTGTTCCGTGGGAAATTGTTCAAATTAGTCCCACAAAGAAAACCATTGCCTTGTGAAAGCTACCTGTGCTCAATCACAACCACTGGGTGGGAATGAAACAAGGCTTCCCTTGAGATTTTTTAATTTATTTTTCATTTATGTCTCTGCTAACATGTGAGATAGATAATCTGTGGTGAAGATCTTGTTACCTTCTTCCATCTAACAATTTCTGAATAAAACTGAGCAGCCTCTGTTCATTTATATCATTGGTCTGACATTACCTTTGCTGTGAGAATGATAAGAAATGAACCATTTAATGGCAGTGAGGTGGGAAATGGGCAATGTGAGATGACGTTTCCTAATTAAACCACTAATGACAACAAAAGATGCCACTAGGTTCTTCTATTGTAGCACCTAGCTGCAGCAGACAAACCTTTGTAAGGCAGTTAGTCTCTCACTCTTTCAATTTCCTTGATGCTTTTGTGTACATCTGTTTCTCATTATGGTCTAAAAGATCAGGCCTTGCAAAACACTCTCCTTTTTAAAAAGTTACCCTGTGATCTGTCAGTGCATCTCTCCCATTGCTGCTTTGTCCTGTGACTGCTTGGCTGTGATCCTGGTGGGATTACACCAGCCTCTAATGGGCATGGTTTCCCTGGTTGCTCCTGGCTATTCTGCAATAGCACCACTCAGCTCCGTCAAGGCAATAACTGTAATTTTCTCTTCCCTAATGAATTTCATAACGTAATCAGTGGCAGGCCATGACTGAGAATGAAACTAAAACTTGATGTAATGGTTAGGCAAGAAATTTGACTTGGAGCTTTGTTTTGACTGGGTCCCAAATGAGGAGAGGCACTGCTGACAGCTCTGCGTATATTCTGTGGAAGCTGGTGGCTCCAGTGGCAATAAAAATGTTCACAGTTTTTTGGTTTTGTCTTGTTTTCATTACCGCTGTCATCTTGCTTCTTTCTGTGAAGTTTGGGTTGTCAGCTAACGATCTGGTTCCAGGGGCAGCAAGGGCCTTTGGCTTCCTGCAGAGATTAATTAAAGAAAATACAATTAAATCATGCTGGGAGTGATCGGGTGGAGGCTCAGCCACCACCGGCTGCTGGCTGAGAGCAGGTAGGCAGCTGAAGGTGTCACCAGGCACCCAGGGGTTCTTAGAAATACTCAGCTGTTGAGTGTACTTGGGATGTTGAATACAAGTTGCTAAAGTGTAAAGCATGAGGGTAAAGGACCACCAAGTTTCACTCACACGTGGGCACACCTCCACATTATTTTTGTACTCTTCAGCATGATCCAGTTTAGGTTTGACCTACCAGCGTGAGCAACAAACAGTCCAGTACTGACTCCCACTGTCTTCTCCGCTTCTCAGTCTGCCAGGGAAGTTTAGCAGCAGCTGACCACTTGAATGAGGCTCGGGAAAAATTCGGTTTGGACCTGTATGGTTTTTTGAGCTTTGGGAGAGTCCAGTCCAGGACTTCCAAGTCAAACATCTGTTGGAATCTGAAGACTTATGAAGTCCAGTTCCAGAGGGTTTTAATGTAATAAGCAATTCTGCTTAGTCAATATATGGGCATGGGAGGCATCTGAATGATGCCAGATCAGGAGGAGGCCACCCTAGCAATGAGTGGGCAAAGCAGCATGACTATTCCTTCAACACGTCAGCCCAAACACATGCCACGTACCACCGTAAGTGCTGCAGCTTCTCTAAGTTCCCTTGGTAAGCCTGGCAGTGAATCACCATGATTATTGTTTCTCTGCAAACACCGATTTCCCAGGCGGGTGGAAGAGAATGAGAATGACTGCCTGGGAGCCCTTACAGTTTGCAACTGGAAGAACAAAAGCCACTCATAGTTTTATTGTGCTTAGTTGTGGTTGCAGTTATTGTGCCAACCTTCCCCACCACGGACCCTGGTCCAGATGTTGTGGTTCCTTCCCCTGGGGCTGGTGACTCAGCAGCTGGAGCGATGGGAACCTTCTGGAAAGGTTGGGGTTTCTCCTCACTGCAGGCGAGGTGACTGTTCCTTTTACACCACTGAGAATGGTGGTGAACTTTCCTGATGGGTTTTTCCTGGCTTGTTGTGCTGATAAGCAGAATCCCACACTTCTGAAGTACTTTGGAGGGTAAAGGCAGGCTGTAGTACTGTTGGTGAAGTGCACGCAAGGCTTCACAGAATCAGTTATTATGACTGCTGTTCCACTGCCAAAATCTCTGCTATAGTCGTTTGGCACCTGTCTGTGGAGTTGAGTGCAACAGTGCTAATTGCCACCAACAGAGACTTGGCCCTCTCTGCTGGAAAATCCCAGCCTTCCAGGATATGCTTATCTTGCTGGAGCTGTTTTATTTTGTCTGCAGTAAAGCTGGACAAGTGATTTGGCGTTGCTGGGCTGGGCTGCTAAAAGCGTTCGTAAACGTGAGGAGTTTCATTACTGCAGAGGACCCAGCTCTACAGCCCACCAAGGACAGCAGTCTCACTTCAGTGGAGGCAAGCAGTCAACAGTGCTGACCCCTCTGGTTATTGCACCCCAGAAAAAGGCCAATCTGCCTTGCTCCTTGTCCTAATACTGACACCTGTCATGTCTAGCCTGACATCTTGCATTTCCATACCTCACAGCTCACCCATTTTGGAGTATCTGCCATCCCCAGCAGTGTGCTGACCTGCTTTCCTCCTCTTGGCTGGGATGCTCTGATGCTGTGCCCCTGGTGATGTGGCTTCCCCTTCTAGGTGGTGCCCTGTTGCTCTGGCTACAACACAGGTGCCACAGTATATGGGCCTGCACATAGGGAAAAAATGTATGAAGTTGTTGATTCTCATGAGCTATTTCTGGCTGGGTTGCAGGCACTCTGTTGTGTGGATTAATCTCAGGACTGGTCCACAGGACAGTTTGGGAAGGTGGTCTCACAGACAGACACCCAACACAAGGCAGAAACCCCGAACAGTTCTTTCTAAAATATGCAGATCATGACATATTTTCTTCTGCTTCTGAACTAAAAAGTGAATGTTAGTGCTAGGCAGTGTTCAGGACCTTGTTATTTTGGGTCATTGATCGGAGAAGTGCATTATGAGACTCACTTGGTGTTCCCTCCAGTTCAAAGGGAAAAGGCTCTCGTACTGTGCCGAGCTCAGTACTCTCAACCAGGCAAGGGTAATATTAATGAATGCAGTGTGTACTGAAGCTCCGTATGTCTTTTTTAGGATGGTAAAACTACTCAGTACTAAGTGTGTACGATGGGATACAGCAAATGTTAGCAGTAATGGTAAAGGTAAGCCTTGCAGGGAGGTTACCTCCACACAAACCTTCTCCTGGAAAGAGGGAAGCCAAATTCCTGAGATAAATAATTTGAAGTAACTGCACTACTTGTAGGTTGTTTTTTTGGTTGCTCTTTGTGATAATGTGATTGCTTCAAGGTACGTGCTGCCTTCACTCCCAGGACTCCAGTCAAAACATGACTTGTGGAAATCAGTTCCCTTTTACACTCCAACTGCCTGGTATTTACATTCTCTGCTCATTGTTTGTTCTCACTTTCCTCTTGCCTCCATAGAAGTGCCTGCTGAGAGTTGTGCCATTTGTTAGGGACAACCAGAAGATGTTGACTCTACTGCCTTCCCTGCAGGAGTCTTCTGTGCAGTGATGCTCACTGCAGCTGTGTCCGATTTCCTGAATGTTGTGCAAGGTAAACATGCAATCAATTAGTTGTCCTGCATGAGTGATGTGATCACATTTGCTAGGATTCATTGATTTTAAAATCAGAAAGAACTGTTATCATATAGCCTGACCTTGCATTTTCAAGGTTTTGTTGCACAATTTATTAAAAAGACTTTCGTTCCTTTGTGGTCTATAGGACTAGGCACTACTATATATAAGGCTGATGCCCACATCCCAATTTCCGGAGGCAAGCCCCAGGAGGAGATGTGAAGTTGGAAACCAGGTGAATCAAGCTGGTGTTTAGCTGGTATAGCACTTAAATGCTGATTTCAGTAACTAGCTGGAATGTTTGGACATCCTGTTTAGACACCTTAAAAACTGGACATTTTGCACTGCAGTTTCCTGGCACTAAACCCTTCAGAAAAGCAGGCCAATGACTTCCTATAGATCCTCAGTTTCAGATCTGTATGTGTTTTAGAAAGATTATCTCTGTTTTATCATTAAGCATATTGTTGCAAAGATAGAAAAAAATTCTTTCACAAACAGCAAATGAACTAAAAAGAGGCACTTAAATAGTAATCAGAAGTTTCTACATTTCTTAGAAGCAAGCATTTCCCCCCTCCACCCCTCCTTAACGTCGCTAGGCAATTTACTAATTCTAATTAAATGCCCACTCTCACATTTTCTATACAGTCAAAACTCCTATCAGTTAGATTTGGTCCAAGGTAGAGGCCACAGGGTCTTCATGGGTCTATTTTTAACTTCTTTTGGTTTCTTAAGTCTTCAAATCAGGCAGCAGTTGCTCAGGAAACAGAGCAGGTGAGAGAACTTGTTGTTTTGGGCAGTTTGCAGAATAAGCCATCGGTGGGAGTAGAGGATGGTCTCCACCAGACTGCACATGGGGTGTGAAACGTCAGTGCCCAAAGGGTGTGAGCAGATGTGATGTTCTGCCAGATCAGAGCTGCAGCATTTGCCTTCCGCTTTGGGCTGGCATAAAGGACCCTACATACCCTACAGCAGAGCAGACCACACTGCATAGTCCAAAATAAGCTCAGGCTACTTTCAGCACCAGTCTAAGGAGTGCAGTTGCTGTGGGCTTCTCTTAAGTGACTCTCTTTCCTGGCTGACTGAGGACAAAAATTAAGGGGAAAAGTTTCTTGACTTTGTCATCTTAACTGAGCTCCTACAGGTGTGTGGGTTGACCCCAGATCATCTAAGTGATTGCCGGTCACCACACAGCACTTACTAACATAGATAAAAGTAACTAGTGCTGTGTAGTTGGAAACCTTGATAGCTCCAGGGGGTAGGACTTCAAAAGTCTTCTAGAAAAGGAGCCTTGTAATCTATCCAAAGGCATTAGTGAAGCAAAGACTAGAAACCAATGAACTTTTTGTGTATGTGGTAAGTTATGTGGGGCTTTCTCCCTGGCTATGTGAATCAAGACCTATCATCAGCCCTACCCTCCCTGAGACCACCAGAAAAATTTGCTGATTTCTGTAGATATGAGATCAAACCTTAAAGTGTTACCCCAAACAGGCAGAGCTCAACAGGAGAAAAAAAGCTAGAATAGTGTTAGGTAGCTGGGTCAAAAACCGGCACAGCCTGTTCAGAAATGCCTCTCTCTGACCTCTGCAGTGGCCATCCCTCCAGTGCAACCACAGCAGCACTTGGCTTTTCTTTCATTGCACAGGCAGCCTTGCTGCTGGTACATATATAGAGATAGTTTTCTCTGTGTTACTTCCATCAATAACTGAAAGAAAGTCATCCCGAGCTGCTAGGGACACAGCAAAAAAAAAGTGCATGTGTGCGACCACAGCAGTTCAACTCCTAATCTGTTCCTTCTGTTAAAATACTGTTTATTGCTGCTTGTCAGTAAAGAGTGACCAGTAAATGGAGATGCCAGCTCCATCTGGGTGCCAGATTACCGAGAGGAGAGCTGCTTCCTTTGAATCTTCCTGAAAATTTCCTAAATTGAAGCAAGGATCTCTCCTTCCTCCAGCCTGACTTCCAGCCATCATTACAGGGAGCTGTTGCCCCAGCAAGCCCCAACTTCCCTTTGCGTTCTTCTCCAGACCTTCTCCGAAGTCCTGTGCAGCGAGGAAGTTCAATTGGTTCATGAGTTGGCACCTTTCTGTACAGCACTGTCAATCATGTCAGCTCTTGAGGGTGCTTTGTAAATAAATATTTTCATTTTCATTTGTTTGGCTTTCTGTATGCAACAGAAGAAAGATGTCTGAGCTAAACTGTGATCTTCCACTGCTGGCTTGGGGAGCCAGGGAAATCTTTTTGCCCTTCTGTTAACCTATATTAAACAAGCAGAGGAGAACTTTGACATAATTTTCTTCTGTCATTTCACCAGCCCTTTGTTTGAACCATCAGTCTTTTCCCTCATCCTGACCCTGTTCTCATTTCCATCACAACTGGAGTAATTCAAACCAAGCCAGGAAAGTTACATGGTGCAAACTCCTGTGAATGAGATCCGAGTTGGACCTTTTGTGAAAAAAAGACAAAGGCCCTGGACCAAAATCTTAGCAATGTTGAGCATTTTACTCAGTAGTTAACCTTTGCTTTTAACTTGTAACCATTTTTCTTAGAAACAAATGTGAGGATCGTGGCTCGGGGTACCCTGTCTCCATGCATTCGGTGCTTGTTTCCCTAACTGGGGACGGGCAATGTTGTTAGGTTTTGTTTTCTGACTGGAAATGTGTGGAGATTAGATACACGTGTCACTGCTGTTATTCCAGGCTGATAACATCACACGGCATATCTCATACTAAAAGAGGGTGTAGATTGAATTACTGCACGCCGGCATGGGTTGTGCACCGGGTGTGTAAGAGCGTATTTCAGCTGCATGAAGCAATATGTGGGGTATTGTTTTAAATGTACATGGGCTGAATTAAAAATGTCAGCTATCACATGAGGGTTGTTTTTTAACAGACAGGAACAATTGTGTAACCAGATCCCCCTGCTTATTAAACCAAATTCAGATCGGTGGATAAAATTTAAATAGGAATGAATTTGCCTGTTTACTTTTAGTATCTCGAAGCTGGGAGTTGTCTCACTTGCAGCAGAAGGACTGTGCCCTGTATACCTGTAAACCACCATTCTTAAAATTGTGCAACTCATTTGAAGCAGATAAGGTTATCTCGGTATTTGCAGTTTTCCTTCTACTCTTCTGTTTTTCCTATGGAGAGCACTTGGCACTGTCCCTGCTCTCAGGTAATACTATTTCATTTTCCAAAGCAATTTGTCAGGTTTCTAAGTGTGACCATTCAGCATGTAAATTCAATGCATAATCCTCATGCTGTCATCTTACTCATTTAAATGGACTGAATACAAGGCATATTTTTATAATCTGTCTGTGCTCTCTCAGGACAGCTTTGTAAATGACATGTTACATTCCCAAGTCTCAGCCAGGCAAAGAGGTTCATTCAGTGCCAATAAAGAGCAGTTATTTCCTAATAAGTATATTAACTGCCCAAAATGCGGTTGTGAAGATCTGAGAAAAAGCTCTGTCAGAGAAAAAGCAAGCAGGAGTGAAGCAGCAAGCGCCTCTGCTTAGACCATGTGTCCATCCGGGTGGTGTCCAGCAAACTACTGACAGATTTGGCTTATTTGCCTCAGTGGGGTGATCCAAGTGCTGTGAGTTAAGCTGGGCTGCGGTCAAAGGGCACACCACCGAGCAGACGGTGCCCTGGAGTCAAATGCTGTTTTTCCAGGCTCACTGTAAGCTACCTTTGCCACTAAAAGAGGCAGCTCTGCATTTTCCTGCCCTTGCTGTAGCCATCACTAAGAGTAGGTTTTTCTTGGTTCTGCAGGCAACTGGGTCTTGGAAGTGATCTGGTTTGAAATTATCCAGGAAACAGCAACAAAAAGGCATTTTAACTGATCTGATTTATTGTACAGCCACAGATACTGTTCCCAAGGCATGGTGGCACCAGCACAGAAATAAGTTGCGGGGAGCAATGAGGAAGAGCAGGACTATTTCTTCTGGTTGCAGTGCTGGTTTATGGTGGCTTCAAGTGAGCATGAAGCTCTAGGTTAATCTACCTATGCATCCGAAACTCCTGCCTGCCTCATCTTTGCAGTGCTGGGCTGTTAACTCCCTAAATTAAAGGGTTGCAAATCCAGGTCTGCTCTGTCAACCTCCCTGGTTATATCCCCTGCCCAGCTTTGTACCTCCACGCTGTCTTGGGCAGTTTCATTCAATCAGTGCCAGTATCTCCTCCAGTGAGTTCCCTTTCCTGCTTCTCCTTTTGCTGCCTAGAGATGTTAAGTCATGGTCTTAAATTTCAAGCAAAGAAATTATTATTCTCACAGGGTAAAGAACTGAACAGTGGAACCCACTGCCATGGGATGTTGTAGATGCCAAAAGCATAAAGGAGTTTTTTTTTTTTAAAAAGTTTAGATAACTCATGGAGGAGGACTATAGTGACAGCTATTACATATGATGGTCTTAGGAAGGCTGTTATTAGCAGATTGATGTGAAAAGGATAATTTCATGCATAACCTGCTCTACTTGGTTCCTTAAATCTTAATGTACTCTTCAATCCCCTCCTTAATCTGGCAGGAGTTAAGGTTCAGGACAGAAAACTGGGACATTGGACTTTTAGTCTGATCCAGTACAGCCATTCCCACACTTCAAATTTTAATAATCTGTGAGTGGAACTTAAGACATGAATGTGCATTGTCACACTTTGTGCACAAATTATCACCTGCAAATGCAGTAGCTTATCTGGCAAACTGTCTGGTCTTATATTCTCAAGGAAGAATAAGATCTGGGTGTTAGCTTACAAACATGAAGTTATCCAGTCCTGCACAGCAAAGATAAGGCCAACTATGTCAAACTTCCGGTGCCTTTACTCCAGCTGGTATTCTGCTGTGGACACCGAGCACTTGGGAAGAAAGGAGGAATGTGAAACTTGCTCTTTTTGGTATATAGCTGTAATTATAATAAATTCTTTATCCCACAAGCAAGTGTTTGTAACTGAAAATCTGCAAAGGGTGTTTGGAGACTGAATTTGCTTTCATTTACAAGGGGATAAATAGAGAAGGATTCCTTTGTAGCTGGTGGATGTGGGGCGGTGTGACAATGAGCAGGATCAAGCCTTTAGTATTTCACAGGTACCTTGGTGCCCCTTCTCTATGGGTCAGACCCAGCAGAGCCAAGGAGAACTCCTCCTGTCTGTCCTCTACCCTTCTTGCTGGCAGTGCAGGTGTAGCTCTCGAATGGCAATTAGGAGCACTTGGATCAGTGTTGGGTTTGTTGCAAACACTCTGCAAAACCTATCATCTCCTTAAGTTAGAGGAAAAGACAAAAAAAACCCCATCATCCCTCTGCTCCACAAATGCTTCTCAGTTAAGAAGATCAGCATGGTTGATCGTGTTGCTTTCTTCATGGTCATCTCCAAACCATGTGAGAGCTTTTCAAACCCATGTCATTACCTACTGCTGGCCCACAATGTGTCCTGTGTGCTTACAAAGACTACCATCCTTAATGATTTTGGAGCTATATCAGGTGAGAGAGGGTTTCTTCCCTGCTGGGAAGCCCTTGACAGTAATGCCAGGTGGTATGTGAGGAAGGGCAAGCTTGGGGCTGGTTCCCAGGGTCCCTTGAGCTCCTGGGGGCAAGGAGGAGACCTCAGGGTGTGCTTCAGATATCCAACTTCAGGTCCACTGGGCACACTGAAGGCCTGTGGGATTGATCAAGAAAGAGAAAGAGGGCCATATCCTTCCACTGTACAATTTGGAGGGCACACACAGCATAGCATTGCCCAGCGAACCTGGTTTCCAACGTAGCACGCAGTGCAAAGCCCATGGGACATGACAAACATTTTTGGTAGCAAAATGCACAGAGGGCTCCCAGGTCTTCTGTCACAACAGCTGCCGACAGAGATGTGGGAATTTCAGTGCTGAACGGAGCTGCAGCAGTGCACACAGCAGGGTGGGGATCCTGGCGACTAAAACACAGCAAAATAAGAAGTGGTTTCATTCAGAAAGGCAGTTTCTGCTTTTCATTCAGAGTGGGAAGCTTGGGACAGGATCCAGCGAGGTGACAGAGGGAAGTAACCTTACACGCAGTGGGAAACTGAATTCATTGAAGAAATACCTCCCCTGTCCCTACCCATCTCCTAAACCAGTCTTCTGCCCCAGGAGAGATAATCTGTCAGATACTGACCACACTCCCTTTTTTCTCAATGAAAAGTAGGAAGCTCTAAGTGCCACGCAGACAAGTCCTGCTTCCTCATGCTGGCCAGGACAGCGGGCGCTTACAGGCTCACTTGTGGGGAAAGAAGCTGCTCTTTGTGGGGTTTGGCCTTCACAGCGGCTATCGCTCTTCTCTGCAAGTCATGTGCCTTAATCCTCCAAAGTGTACTGCCCTGCAGTTTAACATTCCTCAAATTCCTGCCGCCTGTTGACACGCAGCCCATTCAAAGGCAGCTCCAGAGGCCGGCAGGCTGCAGGAAACCTTTGTACCAGCTAATGGGGGTGGCCACTGCTCCGGCTTGTGTCCCTTGTGCCAGGCATGCCTTTCTATTCCGAGCTGCTGGGCCACCCATGCTGGGGATGGATATAGCTGGGGAGCAGCAGGAGAAAGTGTCTGGCATGTCATCACCAGCACCCATGGGCTGGATGCCCACATGCTCCCAGACCCCTGGTGCAAAGTAAATCCCGCTGTCTGCTGGAAAGTGAAACTGAGGCAGGAGTTGGGAAGGATTTTTTTGGGAAGCTGGATCCCTGATCACAGGGGGACATGAAGGTGGAGCTGGGAAGGGAAGGGAGGTCTAGATAAGAGGACAAACTATGGTGGTCCCCTGTGCCTCAGCCCCACTAATGAGACCTAGCAAGGTGGGAAGGGTACTGCTGCTGTCTCTTGAGTGTGCTGTGTGCAAGGACTCATAAAACCTTACAATTCAGGAGAAAGCGACATTTTTGCTATCTCAGGAGGGTGGAAAGCTTTCTTCCTTGTCCTGACTCCGGGTGCTTGGCAAACCTTAACTTCACTGGTCCTGAGCAGGGCTGAAAATGAGGGTTATCTTTCTCTCATTTCCCTGTTTGTAAAGTGGAGACAATAATAATAATTAGAAGTATTAATAATTCTGTCACATAAGGAGTGGTTCAATGTTGGCTATAGATAAAAAAGTCACCAAGGTGTCTGCAGTCTTTGGAAAGACTGAGAAATTTGCTTGGCTATCTGACCTTGCAAATACTTAAAGGAACTACAAGTCTTGAGAGTATCAATAAGATGGCTCTGCTGAGCAAGGATTATGCTTGCAGGCAAGGACTGGGGACCAAGGCTGTGGCAGGATAGGAAGGACTACAGTTATTTTTTCTCAGTCTGTTATGGTTTCTCATTTTCTAAGAATTTCAGTGACAGGTAGGAATTTGGAAGCTTTTGTGTGCTGATAACAATGGCCGTTAGGATTTGACAAGTGTGAAAGACAGGCATATGTTGTCCCCAAAGATATGCAACACTAACCATCCATGCATCATTTGTGGATGAGTGTTTACATTTTACAACTTTCTGAATCAACTGTCACTTTTTCTCATTCTCTCTCTCTCTCTTTTTTTATGAATGAAATCTGAAGCAAGCCAGACAGAAAGGAAGGCTGCAGCATGTTTTATAGCTTGTGTTTCCTTCTGGTGAGGATGTTACATTTGCTGAAGCGAATTTCTGAAAGAGATGTGGAAGGGTTTTCTGGTCAGGGTTAGGGGATATTTCATTCATGCAGGAAGTTGCAAAAGCTGAACAGAAAGTGTATGTTCTAGAAGTTCCAATTTAAAAAAAAGTAGGCTGGAGGGTAAAAATTGCAAAATACTAGCTGAGGCTCAGAAGTCGAGTTCACTTCATAGTCCTAGTGAAGTTTAATGTTAATAACAATAACAAAACTCCTTTAAATCCAAGACATAGGAATACTTTTCCATTCAATCTTCCAGTGTAAATTTTTGAAAATGCTTATTTCTATGATGTATTTCTGTGACAAATAATGGCTTACATAAGCTGTTCCAATGGACTGAATACAGGGAATTCTTCAGAGAAGGGATGGATGGGATGGATATAATATCACCTGGGTTTGGGTTTAGGGAGTTTCAACATGTTACAGCCAAGCAATTCACCAAAGCAGCAAGAAACTCCTCTGTTGTCCAGAGGGGATGCACAAACTGATCTGAGCGGGGATTGTGGTTCAAATGCCTTTAATACTCCACATACCAGGGCATCAGGGAGTGGAAGCTGATGTGTTTTAGCTTTGTTCTGCTAAGCAGTTAGGTTTTCCCATTCATTTGTCCTAGAACCACTGCACACAGCTTTTCTACAGAGGTATAGCCTCGGCGGGACAGATGCCAGGGGGATGGGAAGGGAGTGTTGGCACAGGCGGTGAATGATACCTTACTGAACCACAAGGATTCATAGTTTTATAGGTTTTAACATCAGGAAGAGTTCATTGTGGCCATCTAGGCTGACCCTCTGTGTCACAAGGGTGAAAGAAACTCACCTCAAACTTTATACTCCAGGTTTATAGTTTCTGTTTGAGTGTCTGTGTATTTTTAGAGAGGCAAATTCAATCTTGATTTGAAAGACTTCCAATGAGTTTGCCACAAGTCTAGTTATGGTTAGGCATAGACATGACTCAGGCCGTGCAAGCCCTTTATGCAGACCAGTTTCAGTCAGTTTAATCCTCTCTTACATCACTATTTCAAATGGATAAATTCCCAGGTATGAGCACATGATAGGGAATAACCGAGTTACTGAAGATGCCCATCATATGAAACCTGCTAACTGACCACGTGCAAGCCTTCAGCCTGACCCAGTGAGAAGTATGTTAGTTTAAACTGTCTCTGCAGTGGATTTCATTTTCATTAGGATCTAAGCTAGCATAATTTACTTTGCAGCTGCATTATGCTAAGGACACATGCACTGTCAGGCACCGACCATTACCGTGGCTTAGCTGACAATCAGTAGCTTGATTAACTGCCTGAATTCACTCATGCACCCCAGCCCAAAGGGAGCGGGTGGAAAAGATCTAAATAGCTATATTGTTATCTCATTTATTTGTCCCTGGACACGTTTCATAAGCTGGAGGAGGCCTTGGATGCACTTCAGAAGTTAGTTATGTTATTTGAAAGTGAAGGGCAAATGGAGGCAAAATTTACGTTTCTCCAATAAGAAATAGGACCTCTAACTTAAGATTTTTTCGTTAAGCAGTCTGTGATCTTCAAAGGCCACAAGCGTTCACAACAGCAGCTTAGCATCTCATCCAGCAAAAGAGCTTCTCCTGTAGCTTAGCATCCTCCTAAAATCACGAGAGCACTGCTGTGAGGCCTGTAGCTGCTTAGCCTGTGTGATCTCGTGCAATCAGAGCCTGGAATGGCATGTAAAGTGACAGGTTGACCCACGAAATGGTTTCATTAGTACTGCACAGGTCATGACAGCAATGCCTGCAGTAGCTCGTAAGCTTATTGAGAACCAAGTGCCATAGGGAAAGCAAAGACAAGTTCACAAAATCGGCATATTAAAACCTCAGAGAACAAGTAAGAGAGCAGCTGAAACCTGCATGCAAAACTGATTTTCTGCTGGTGTGCAAACCTGCCTTTCTAATACACTGGTGTCCAACTGGCTGACATAGACTCCAACAAACATTTAAAATCGTGAAATGCTTGGAGGTCTCTACCTTGTGTTTGCTTTTGCTGTCATTCTTAAACACTTACAGGTAGTTTACAAAAGGGGTATTTGTTCAATAAAGGGTGTTCGGTGTCTCTCAGCTCTCTTGCAGCCTAATTGAACCCAAGTTGCAGACCCACGAGCCCTGTTCAACATGGGGCTCATGATGTTTAATGGTGTGTTGTATGGAGCAGGGACTGCTCCTAGCTCTGTCTATGTTCTAGAGGATCCCAGAAGTGGTGGGTGGAAGGGAGCTTTGGAGGTCTTCTAGTCCTTCTTCCTCCAGGAAGCAGGAATATTTCCAAGTAGGGTGAAATGCAGAGCCACTGCATGGGTCGGAGCATAGCTCAGGGCTTTCAAGAACAGAGCATCTTAATGTGGTCAAGAAACACCAGAAGGGGAAAGGAAACAAAGGAAAAGGGGAAAACCCTCACAGTTTTCCCAGGAAAAAAAGAGATCCTGAGAGCACGTTTTGACATCTATCATGGAGGAAATAGACTGGGGAAGGTGTAGGACTGGAGAGAAGTACTTAACTTGCTGTGCAATCTGGGTGTAAAAACTGGAGGACTTCCACTCTCATAGGATGAAGGTTTGGAGTTCAGCAGAAATTTGCAGCCAACACCCAGTTGCATTGAAAAAAAAGTTTTACCCACTGCTGGTTATCATCCTACCTCTGCCTACATGCATAGTGGAGCAGACTGGCCTAAAAAGTACAGTCTCTGGCAAGGTTTTTCCTCCTCTGAATGTGAATGCTATTGATCTGCTGAGCTTAATTAAACCGCCTGGCTATTTCAGCTTGCACAATTTAGATAAGAAAAGGACTATTCCTCCCAGACTCAGAAAGAAACCAGTAGCCCGTTTCCTTATTTGGTGTAAGTCTGTCATTGTCGTGCTGTCCTATTTGTAATAATGAACTGTCTATATTCAAATTGAAAGTTGTTCCCCACTATAGATCAAAATTTCTGTCTTACTTGCCCTCTAGATGGCAAACTCTCCTTAATTTTGGAACAGGAACAGCCACAACAGTTGCTGCTAGCTTTTGCAGTCGTTAATTTGCAGCACAACTTCAGTTCGCAGATTTGAATCAACCAGACACAAAAAGACAAATCCCAGCAATGATAATGGAAGAGGAGGGGAAGGGGGTGGTGACATATGCGAGTTTCATAGGGAGATTTCTTGTGAGATGAATGTGAAATAACAGACGTTAGTTTACCATATGCATTTAGGAAGTACTGGCTGTCCCCTGCAATTGGTTGCTGTGGATGTCCAGGAGTTATTCCTCCAGGAGTGCTACATAGTTCTGCTTAGGTGCTTTAGTTGTGATTGAAGTAAGAATAAAGCTGAACTTTTATTTATTTATTTTGCCAGTGGAGGATCCTCAAGTAGGGAGTCAGGGCTCCCAATCACTCTGTAGGCAGTGAGTTCTCCTATTCTTCCCTTGGCAGCCCATTCCCTGGGTTTACCTAACATCCTGTCTCTAATTCCACTCCTGCTTTTCAGCTCCCATTTCCTGACAAACATTTTCTTCCCTCTTTTTCAACCAGAACCTATCCCTTGGACTCCTTCTTTAACCCCTCCAGCTATGCACCCCCACTCCCAAACCTTACCTCCCCTCTCTGCCCAATTCCCTTCTCCCCTAAACATTCAGATCCAAAACATGGTCAGCACTTGCACAGAGCACTATGCCAAAGTCACAAATGACCACCTCTCAATATCCTATCCCCCAGGACACGCAGATATTTTAAGTCCTACAAAATGAAGAAAGTTTCGTGGCCCCGGTCTTAACCATCCCTCCCCTTCCCAGAAGCACAGGGCCTCAGAGCGGCGTGTGGCCTTCCAAGGAAGGATTTATCTGCTTAAAGGGGTTGTCTACAGTGCAGGCATCTATATCTGAGTTAGTCACCTGCGCTGCCTTTACAATCAGTGGAGAGCTGTCAGTAGAGTTCTGGGAATCTAGGGCACTTCCTAAAGTGGTCACCCACATTGATTACAAGTGTTGTACTCCCTAAAGTGCCCATAAAGAGAGCCTGGACACTTTACTTAAATGGAAACTCACATCACAGGGAGAGTTAGGGAAGAGGAATCTCATTCTTGTGCCTCTGGTCAGCTGAGGTGACATTTTTATTTTGTCTGTTTCTTGGAATTCAGAATATTTCAGACTTCCTCTTTGTTCCGGAAACAGGAGAGTTTTTGACATGACTAGTAAGACTTCCTCCTTACTTTCTCCTTGAAAGCTTTTAGAAATCAATTCTCAGCCACTGTAGTGGAGGTAAATAACAAAATATGTGAGCTCAACCCTTTGGAAAATTGACAAAGAAGGTAAATGTAGTATTTTCCAAATCAGAATTGGGTAAACATTGTTTCTTATGTATACTCTTGATTATAAACCTAGGCAGGAATATGAGGTTTCAGAAAGGAACTAGTTCTTCTTTCATTTTTGGTATGATGAGGGTGCCCAGGAGATCCAGTTGAGTATCTGCATTCACTATCCTGTCTAGCTCTGCAACTTTTTCCTAGGGCAAGTGAAACACTATTTGTCTTTTCTCAATCATCAGTACTCTGGATAGAGAAAGAAGTAATTTCCAGTCTGTATAGAGTCAACATGACAAATTGTTCCTCTCTGCTCTGAAGTATTTTCTTGTTTCCTTTATATTGATAGGTTGATACCAAAGGAAGGTGCTAGACATGTTCCTAGATGCAACATGTTTTCAGGATAGTAGAGATTTCAGAGCTGCACACAGCCAGTGACTTCTGTTCATTGCTCATTTGCTGTGCTCATTTGCTGGATTAGTGCAAGTGTCTCCATTTTTAAGCGGCTGAGCCAATGATCTTTTATTACAAAGCCTGATTTCTTATGCTTCATGTAATATAGTTGGAAAACAGTCAGTTAATAAAAAAAAAAAAAAAGGATAAAAAATAGAATTGTTTGTGCTAACAAGTGCTACCTTCTCGGTATTTTCCATCTACAAAATAACAACATTCAGATCTTTGGAGATTTAAATACAGAGCTATGGTGGAAAGCAAAGGACTTATGAATGTGATGGCCTGAAGGCCAATATGATATACTAGAGTGCTCCCGTTGAGGTATTGCAAATGCATAAGGTAGGGTTAGCAGCTGCTTCGCAAAATGTTTGTAAAGTCACACCAGCTCATGACATCTGGGCTTTGATTGTATGAAGGTCTTGATCAACTGTATGTGATTTTTCCATTGCAAATCGGGCTTAGTTATTATGTGGATACTTATAGAAGACTGGATTTGTATTTTAAAAATTTATTAGGACCCCGATAAGCAGGCTAACTCAGTACATAAAGCAAGAGATACTAATGAAAGAAATGTAGTTGTGAGAAAGGCGCCAGTGTTAGATCTCAATTTATTACTTGTTCCAAGAAAAGAGACCCCCACCAGAATTACACTAATTACATTATTACGAGTACACTGCAGTACAGCCTCTTGTTACTCATGGGAAATTATTATTTTTTATTAATGGATATGTACTTAACAGTTCCAGCCATTACTCATTGCCTGTGTCCCAGGGATTATATGGGTGCAGAAGAAAAAGACAAAAGTCAGAGGGAGAGAAACTAAGACTGTCTTTCCCAGAATTTGTCTTTGTGCATAGAGAGGGTTGGGAATTTTCCTACTAGGAGAGGTGATTTTTGCAGAACTAAAATTTGCATTAGGGAAAACATAAGTTTTGCATGAAAATGTTGAGTTTTCTTTTGGGAGCTTGAAAATATGGTGGGTGCCTACTGATCTGAGAGTCCAGTGATATGTTCAGTTGCTCTCACTGATACCTGCTAAGGAAGCAGCCTGTCTTATCCTGGGACAGGATAGTCCCGGATAAATCAACTTTCCCAGGAAATGTAATGGCCCGGCACCTCCACACACAATGTGCTCTGTGAATGGGTGGATTGGGGCATTCATCCTTGTGAATGATTTGGTGCTTTTTTTACTGTTGGTCCTGTCTGTCACTAATACTTTTCTGAAACTCTGCCACTTTCTGTGGAACCGGAATTTCACTGATGGTCAAGTGTACAGTACAAGCCTTGCTCTTTACAGTGCCGGTTACTGCTGACTGATAGTGTTACAGTGGTTCAAGCAAGCTAGCAGGTACATAGTTTAACCATTCGTCTCAATTGGTTCATCATATCTCTGGAAACATGTTTAAATTGAAATTGATTAATTTTATTGCTATCTCAGGATAAACTGCACACAAGTTAGTCTTTTGATGCTTTGTAAATGCATACCTCTCCATAGGCTGTTTATCTGACATGTCTAATGGAATTAATGATGTTTATTCCCAGTTGTCCAATTTGCATTAGTGCCACCTTTACCCAGTTGCAGGATATGCTTCAGCTGACCCTCCACAATTAATCACACCCATCAACACAGCCTGTGCGACATTCACTCCGTCACATTAACCAGCTGGCAGCTATCAATTCCTTATAGGTGGATGTACTTGTAGAAGTCCCTGTTAAGAAAAGCAGAAATTCAATCTTGGACTGTATTTTTCTAGATACACGTACCTTACAAATACTCTGGGCTTAATTCTGGACTAAAAAAGGAGAAAAATTTTTCATGCACATACACTCTCAACTTAGACTAATGAGCTCTAATATTTGGAGTCATCCACCCAGTTTTATTTACTTAATTCAGAAGCCGGACTGAAAGATTTTACAACTGGATCTGTTATAGCCAAGGGAGAGAGATGGCCTTCTCCAGAACATGTTTTATCTATCTGAACATGAAACCAAGGGAGGTACCTGTATCTTTCCACTGACGAGTCTTCAGCTTATAGAGCATAATCACGGGCCAAAATGGGTAGGAATGGCCTAAGAAAGGGCAGAATGGAAATCTCAGGAAATCTCCATTGACATGTTTCCAAATGAAGTCCTAGGTGAAAGTTAAGCTTACCTGAAGGATGGGGGAACTCAACTTTGCTGGCAGAGAAGGATCTTACTTAGGACAGGTTTCGAGTTACCTGTATTCCACTTCAATCATTAGCCTAAATATAGGGTCTGGTGACATTTCAGATGCCCTGCCTTGTCCCACCTGACCTTCGGCTGCTGGAGAAAGGCATAAGTTTCCTGTAGCTTATGTGTCACATCTAGCAGTGTGACCACATCTATTTCAGATACACAAGGGCATCACAAACAGCATTGGACACCTAGGTTTAAGTAACCCAGATCTGCTTGGAAGTTATTACATAATAGTCACTTATCAAAAGGTTAAAGAATCTGTCAGACTGAAGGATGGAACCTGGTATTCACAACATTTGGATAGGTAAATTTTGTCCATCCTCCACGTCTGCAGTGTAGTTTGGAGGAGATACCGCTGCCATAGTGTTGAGTGACTCACTGATTTCTGGGGCTTCTCATACAGTGCTCAGGAAAGGTGTCTGCTGACAGATTCAGTTCTAGGTGGGTTGAATTACTCAGGTCTCAAACACTGATCAGAAAAAGAGAAAGGGAGAAACAAGTATTTTTAATCATAGTCTTGTGAGGTGATTTTGTTTCAGTTGTGTTATTTAAAATTAGAATGGTCAAAATTTAAACTACATCCTCCCACTTAGTTGAGAACAAGAAAAAGTATTCTTTTCTTCTCTTTTCCTTCGTTATCCTACATTGCTCCTCCTTTTCCTAGTAAGATTCTTTTTGCAAGGGAATGTCACCTTTGCCAGGGTGTCATTGTTTTTAATGGTGCAGCAGACTGTCTTTGACTGTAGGAATGACCCAAAATTCAGGGTCTTACTGCTTGTTCCAGTTAACAGGAAAAAACAGGATGCATCAGGTTTCTCTTTGTTATAGTCTTCTTATACCAAGGGTGGACAATCGTTCCTTGGTGGGATTAGTATGAGATGCTGAGGATGCTCACAACACTTCATTTCAGGTATCTGTCTTTGCAGCCTCTGCCCAGCTGCCCAGCTGCCAGCCTGCAGGCACACCTGGATAAAGTCTAGCCACATCTGTACAGGCAATGGTTAGGTTTCCATTGAAGGAGTCAGATATCCTAAAATAGATGCCTAAAATCAATGGTTTGAATAGTGCCTGCCTCATACAGTATCTCCTCTGAAAATTTCTCTTCTCTCTGCACCAGCACTTGCTCCCTCTTTGTAAGCTTAATTTCATAGTCTTCTCTGGATTGGATCTCTTGCTTTTTTGCTACATTTTCTGTGAGCCTTTCTCACAGAACACATTTCTCAGTGGAAATCTGGTCCACATATGTTTCGCATATGCCCACGAATGGAGTGGACTCATGCACTCAGTGGGGCTGGAGGTTGCAACCGTTTCTCTTTTGAGCAAGGCTTGGCCCAAACCATCACACATTACTTCTCTTGAGCACGTGTCAGTGTTTTCCCCAACAAATATGACTGGGCAGCAGTCACTTTTAAGTGATGTTGGAACAGCAGGAACTAGCTGCTTCTTTTATCAGACATGGTTTTAGCCCCCCTGCACACCCTCATTAACTGTATTGAACTTATTGGCAGTGTTTTCTGTGAGCAAGATCAAATAACAGTTAGTGTATTTTATAGTCATGCATTTGTGTGTATCATACCATCTTTTCCTCACCCCAACACACTCATTTTCTCAGGCACATATTTAAACCCCTTGGCTACAGTCTAACATTAAACTAAACCTTTGAAACTCCAAATGCAAAATTTAGAAAAAACAGATTTGTTGTTTAGCTAGAAAAGCAATAATTTCTTTTTTACTAAAATTGTTAATCTCATGATCACCCAGGTAATTTTCACTGGTGGGTGAAAATTCTGTCCAGAATTATTTGGTCAACAGCTGTTTCACTAGCAGGCTCCATTAGATTACCAAGGCTATGGGAATTGCTCTGCAGTAGTGTTATCCATCACCTCTTCACTGTTAAGGGTAGAGTGAGTTTAGCAGTGTATTGTGTTTGTGTGGCAAGGTTTTGTTATCGGGGGGCTACAGGGGTGGCTTCTGTGAGAAGATGTTAGAAGCTTCCCCTATGTCCAACAAAGCTAATCCCAACCAGCTCCCAGACAGACCCACCGGTGACCAGGGCCCAGCCCATCAGTGACGGTTGTAGTCCCTCTGAGATAATATATTTAAGAAGGGGAAAAAGTTGCTGCACAACAGCAGCCAGAAGAGAGGGGAGTGAGAATATGTGAGAGCAACAACCGTGCAGTTCCCAAGGATGGTGAAGAAGGAAGGGAAGAGGTGCTGCAGGCCCGGGGAGGAGGGAGAGAAAATCATAAGTGAAGTCGAGCCCACAAAGAAGGAAGGGGTTGGAGGAAGATTGGTTTTATTTGGTTTTATTTCTCACTCTCTCACTCTGATTTGATTGGTAATAAATTAAATTAAGTTGAGTCTGTTTTGCCCGTGACGGTAATTGGTGAGTGACCTCCCTGTCCTTATCTTGACCCATGAGCCTTTTGTTATATTTTTCTCTCCCCTGACCAGCTGAGAAGGGGAGTCATAGAATGGCTTTGGTGGTCACCTGGTGTCCAGCCAGGGTCAACCCACCACAAAAAGAAGCAACAGTTTTTTGGATAGGAGCATGACGGAAAGCCATGGAGATGCACCCACAGAAAGAAATTTGGCCGTCTTCCAGTTAAATGACAGCATCAAAGAAAAAAGAAGGCACTTTATCATGTGGAAAAGAGTCATGCAGAAAGGCAGAGCAAAGATGGATCTGAGAAGACTCTCAATGTGTGTAAAAATGAAGTCATTAATCAGTGGATGGAGACTGCCAGTCCAGAAGTGTGATTTTACTGTACAGGTTAGAGAGTGAATCTAAGAGTTACATAACTTCAGTGTGTGTGTGAAGAATAACCCAAAGCAGTGCGGTGACATTACTGCAATGCCTACCCTCACACCCAAATTCAGAAGCTCTGCAGTGTTTAGGTGCAGTGGTGGTTATGCAACTTTTCATTCCAGAATTGGCATATTTGATAGGCTAGGCAGACCCACGGTTTCCCACAAAAGCTGGATTAATCTTGCTTTGGTTTAGATGTCCACAGTGTAGAAAGACATGCATATGAGCCAGTCATCCATTGTTTCTTCATAGTCGATGGAGAGAAATAATGATTTTCAGAACATTATCCCTGTGATGTATTTTAGATGTCTGCCTCACTATGAGATGAATTTTGCCACAGAAGAGCCTGTTTCTCTGCACTGATGATAAAAGAAATCTAGATGGTTAGCTCAGAAGTAAACAACTACAGGAGTTTACTGGAGTGCTGTCTGACACAATATGCAGAAAAAATGAATCCAATGGCTTCAAGCTGTGTGTATTCTCTGCACACCTACATTCTTCTGGAAATGGACCCCTTTACATTTTATTGTGATTAATGCCACATTTTCTGCAAGTAAGTTTTGTCCGGGCCATTTGCTGACCTTTGCAGCCCATCTTTGCACTTTGGTATGCATTTTTAATTGGATTCCCTTTGGTCTTACTGGACTTTTCATTTGAAAAGCAGAGTTCTGTCATGACCTGCAAGTATCAACTCTTTTTTGTGAAGTCAAGGCCATTGCTGCAATAACATTGCTCTGACTTTGTTATCAATTACACTACAAATAGTCTACTAACTAATCAATTTCGTAAACTGTTCATTTGAAACAGTCTTGCTTTAGTAGCTTCCAGTAGTCCTCATGCTTCTTTCAAAGCATACTGTAGGTTCCCAGTGCCTTTGGAGCTGCTACATCCAATACTGGGGAAAATTTCAATATCTGACTTCCCTGCAGTAATGCTTGCTTCCAGATACAATTAGAAAAACTACAATCATTTCTTCTAGTTCTATACCTCAAAGGAAGGACCTGAATTTCTTGGATCACACTGGTAGAGTTATGAAAGTTCACTGCTTTTGTTATAACTGATGACTAGTTACTTTATTTTTGAGCCCCACAGGATCCTGTTGAAAGTGGATAGAAATCTCTGTGTGCCACTAAACATTAGACATATTAGACTGAAAGGATCATGTTGATAATTCAGTCAAGGTCTTGGAATCAGAGGTAAGGAAGGTCCATGGAGCATTCAGTTTGCCCCATTCCTGACAGCCTACATCCATGACAACTTCCCAATGATCTCCTGTTTATCAAAGCCCTCTAGGAAAAAAAGTCTTACAGCCATCAGAATAATATGCCGTAGAAAGTGAGGTAGAGAGGAGAAGAGCAAGGAAATGAGCAGAAGAGGTCCAGAGTATCTATAATGTTCTGTATCCATGGAACTGAAAAAGGGAGAGGCTGAGGATGTTTGGATCACAAGATGGGGAACCAGGAGATGTGGAAACTGCTGACACCATCTGCTTTATGAAAGATCAGTAGATGTGTGAAGCACTGAAGATATGAAATAACTTACTCAACAATGAAAAGAAACCATGGTACTGAAAATTGCTCATAACATAAAAAGAGGATTAATCTCACTGAATTGTAACCAAAAAGTCAGACATCAGGCTAGGTTAGTTCCCTTGTAGTGGAGAACTGGTTAGTAGCATTAGCAGAGTTTAGGGCATACTATGGTCTTTTCTAGAAGGTATTGATATTTGGTAAAGTGTATTTCATCTGACCTCGCTCTTGCAAGACTGAGTAATTCTGTGATGCCTCAGGTGTTTACGATTAGAGAGCAAGCCAAGTACTGTCCTCACTGTATAACCAATTTATAAATGTTTGTTTCCTGCATCATAAATGGCACCTTCATGTGTTCTTCGCCAAAACGCTGACTTTAACTTTATTCGATTAGTAATGAAGAAGCATGTAACGTTAAAGACTAGGAACGTTGGTGATTTTATGCACCAATGTTTGGCAGTTCATCAGTAAGCAAACACTGGTTTCCTATGGACATAGCTACACACTGGTGGGGGCAGAACCAAAGTCAACAAACATCTTAATTACCCTAGGTACCATATCCGCAGCTATCACATTACAGCCCATGTACTTCAGAGAAAGCCGCAGCTTAGCTGCAAGGAGACCAGAGCCTTTGCATCAAGGAAGGTCAAATGTCAAAGGAAATGCCAGCAGAAGCAGTAGTCACAGTAAAGGAGCTTAATAAAACCCTCACCTTCTTGTTTACCCTTGATTTCTCATTTATTGTATAATAGAGGCAAATCTAAATGCATAACAGCACAAGAAGCAGCTGGACTGTTTGCTCAAGAAGGGGACTCGGCTGATGGTGTAGACAGGAACTCGGTTAATCAAACCACACTGTTTTTCTGCTCATCAGTGCCCTAAGGCCATGCGAGCAGTTGCTGGAATTAAGTCCTCACATTTGCACTGATGGATAGGCTGTCTTTGACAACTCCATGGCAGAAGGAAAAAATTGCTGCTGATGTTAAGAATGTAAATAAAGCCAATGAATGAGATTCATGTAATTGCATGTCTAGTGTGTATACACAGTTGCTTTAATTGGATGCGGGTCCCAGATAATGCTGGATATTGCTGGACAAATGTATACTCACTAGGCTGTCTTCCCATCTTCCTGTAGCCAGCTGGGCCTGACTCTTGATCACAGCTATGCTGGTATAGTCTTTCTCTCTTAATGGTTTTAACTCAGATCTTAGATAAATGCAGTTACAACAAGGCCCAGATGTGCTAGAGCAGTCCTTTGGGTAGATGTGGTCAGGGCACAATTATCTCATTGTGGCATGAGGGCTTGTGGTATGAAGTGACTGGAACGTTGGGCAGCTGCCTTTGCAGTCTTTGTACCAAGGTCCAGCTGCCCTTGAGCAGCCTTGGTCCTCACCCTGACCTCTGTCCTGAACCTCGTCTGTGTGTTATCTGGTCTAATTGGTGGCCCTCATTCTCTGCCACCACTAACAATATGAACACACTGAAACCACCACAGTCTATTTCTGTTCTACTTAACATGCTACAGCTGGACCATCACAGGGACTGCCAGGAGGTACATCTTAGTTGCCAGCACTTTCAAGTAGTCTCGTCATTGTGGTGCAGATGTGCAATTTCTTCTGGTTAAACAGGGCTGCTTTTTCACTGTCTGTCTGGTGACTCTTGTTTTCTTCATTCCTTGTATCTTCCCTTCCTTCCCTTCCTGAGTGACCCTGGGGGGTGCTGCTGGGATGGAGCATATATGACACGTCCTTACAGAAACCACTGAAGAGTGGTACAGGGTCTCAGTTAAACCTGGTGCTCTGCCTTTCTTATGTGGCATTGGACAGTCCCCTTAGACATACAGAAACTGCTAGAAAGTTGGGTGTCTGTCTGTGGCTCAGACCCCTTCTGCACAGCCTAACCTTCACTCCTACTCGTGCCTCCACGTTTGAGGGAGTGTTGAGATAGTTGATGTCCTGCTACACTGGGCTGAGCAAGGAGCAGAGAAATGATAGCCACTGTTAATGTAGCTGCTCCAAGGAAGTGATCTGAGCATGATAACTTAAGGACTGTGAGGTGCTCAGATGCTGCACTGACTGATTTTAAATGTTTGGCATTTACCAGAAACATGGCAATATTTATCTGGGTTAAATGGTTAATTTTGACAGCAAAATTGCCCATTTAGTTATGTGACCATTTCAAATAGCCTGTTATGTACTAAATCACACACCTGCTTTAAAGTCAGTAATGGTTACTTACATTTTGTGCTCTTTTGATGTATCTCACTGGCATAAGCAGATTCATTCCAGTAATTAAATTTATCCTGGTACATGATCTGACTTTTCATTATTACCCAAAAGGAAGCTGGTATTCAGACTAATTGCAGAATTAGATCCTTTGTCTTACAACAGGAGATGGTGGTTGTTTATCAATATCCCATAGAAATGAAAGCTGTAGAAAACTGTATGTATTATCTTCTAAACGTAGTCATCCAAAAATTAGTCTGGGTTTAAGAACTTGGGAGGTAGGTGCCTTGCAGGTCATACCTGCCATGGAAAAATGTGAATGGGCAAAATTACTCTTCTCCTGCATTCACAAAAGGTTTAAAAAATTGCTAAAGCTGCTGCCAGGTCACCTGTAACAAGTTCCAACTCCCAGAAGCATGGCTGAGAATTTTCAAAGTCAAAAATCAATGGCTATGAAATTACACGTTAGTCTAGGGGAGTGTACTTTGCCTGTTTCCACAGCTAACATTCATCTTCCTATAGTAATAGTGCACAGACAATTTGCCACAGTAAAGTTGATCTATAAGTGTTTTAATTAAGGTTCTGACAGCAAATTGAAATCTTATTTTACTTACAGAGCAGACAAAATTCATCTCCCTCTCACCTGAGAACTTGAGCTTAGAGGATCTCAGGACCAGCACAAGTCTGGGAGGAACATAAGGAAAACACACACACTTATCAAGCTCTAAGTTAATGCTGTTATGTCTTCTCTTCTGTGATGGAGACGACAGGCTGTAAGAACTGTCTTATTGTGGCTTGGACACTTCTTGGACATCAAGACTCATCAGCATTTTAGCAGAGGTCTCTGGGCATGTCAGAGTACTGGTTGGTAGGAGGTGGTGAGGACTTTTTAGCAGGCTGACACATAGACAAGAGACGAGGTACACTGCCCTCTCTGAGAGAGGCTCAGAGGCTGAATGGAGAAAGGAGACGACAGGGAACAAAATGTCACATCCATTCTGAGGAATCTTGGTATCTTCCCTCATGCTAGAATAGGGTGGCAGCAGAAAGAAAGGAGAGGATTATCACAGGGGTTTGACAGGCCTCAAGAAAATGCTCAGAAATTATGAGGAAACTGAAGCAACAGTCTGTTGCAAGATTTCTGTGGCTCTAATGTGCTGTGTGAGACACAGCACAAGGCGGAGCAGGTTTAAGACAAAGGCTAAGTAGGTAGTTGCCCGAAGTGGAAAAGTGGAAATGGCAAAATTACAGTTTTGAGACACGAGAGATACCCCTCCAGTCTCGGAGCAGCATCAGCATCTCTGTGAGAGGCATGTAGAGTACGGTGCAGCGGGACTGAGTGAAACCCCCAGCAGCACTACTAAGTGCTGATGTACTTGTCCCTCAGGGCTGTCACCCTACTGGCAGCTTTGCCTCTTCCACCACTGAACAAAAGTCTGTGCATGTTGCAGGGTTGCATCTGCTGAGAAGGTGAAGTGTGGGACATCAGGTTCCTGCTGTTTGCATCACTCCTTCACCCCGCGGCATAGTGTGCACACCATCAGCTGTGGCAGGGGAATGGATTGGGAACAGGTAGTGTAGGGCCATGATGGACTGCTGCAAGGACAGGGCACTGATTTTTGTCCTCCTGTGTTATTTAGGTGATGCTGGTGCCCAGGGGAGCTGCTCTGCTTCCCCTGCCAACATGAACTTTGTCTTCGCTGGTGAGAAATCCTTTACTCTGTGAGTTTAGAAATCCCACCTGTAATGATTCATGCATGGGAAGTGTCTGTCCCTTTCCACTAACTGCAGAGGGGATCTGTAAGGGCATGGAAAGATGCTGAAGAGCTCAGGGTCCTGAGAAAAGGCTAAAGAAAAATCAAAATGAGTAACAAATGCTTTGCAGCCATAAAGAGGAAAATCTTAACTCCTAGGAGTTCAATGAGAGAGTTAGGTAATTTAGAACATGATGTGTTACAGTCTCATACCTTGTCAACTAAACTTGAACTGGGATTCACTGAGAGAACTCAGTTTTCTGTGTTCTCAGTTTTTCCTATGCAAAAGCGAGTACAAAGCCTCACAAAGCAGAAATCTCTGCTGGGACAGATGCTAATGTTTGGATTAAACTTTGATTTGAGAAGTCACCTGAGAATTAGCAAACTATAAGCTCATACACCTTTGCCTTCAAAAATACCTTCTGCAGGTTATATATATGTATAAATCTACACATATGACGTTTTTTCAGGCAGGGTAGAAAAATCCTAGAAAACCACCGAAGCACATGCTTAATTTTCACAAAGTGTGAGATCATGGAAAAGATCCATGCCTCTTTCTTGTGGGTTAACCACTAAGTCTGGCAGCTTCTTTTGGGACTCACATAGCAGCTTGGTTTTGTAATTATTTATAGAACATTAATTTTCAGTCAGGAAAGAACTAATTGTTTACTATTAGCATAACACTCAATTTGAAATAATTAAGGAGAACTCTGTTTTGCACTAATCTTAATCTAAGTCTGAAATGTATCCCCAAAGTCCATTAAAAACAAAGCAAAACCCACTCTTAATTAGCGATTTACTCCATTACAATGGCTGGGAGTTTTAACAAGTTCAACCAAAGACTATGCAACATTATAAAATAAATCTCCTGGTTCGTCACATTTGAGAGTTACTAATAAAGAGGGTAATTCAGCATTATAAAAGTGCTTACTTTGTCTGGAGAGACCTCACAGTATGTCAGTATTATATATTTCACATGACGGTGGATCAGAAGAGAGATATAAATTGTTTGGTTGGGGAAATTAACTGAGGATTGATTGTCCCTGTTTTAATTTAGCATCAGAATGCTAGAAAACTTCTAAAAGCAGATGGGCTATTGATCCAACAAGAGGATAATCAGCGCATCAAAACAGGGGGAGGAGGAGAAATGGGTACTCTTGAGGCTCTTCAGCAATTGCCGCCTTAGACAGAGAGGTCTTATTCACAGAGAGTGGAGGAGGGGGAAAGAGGGAACTGGGGGAAGAGAGGCTGCTTTGGGACAAACCCTTACCCATGTAAGTGAAGCTGAAAAAATACATCTAGCAGGGGAGGAAATGTAAAATTGAAGGGGAAGATCTTAAATAATAAGAGGATGGAGGAAAGAAAGACCTCACAATCACTCACTGAGGGCACACATAAGTGAAGTTGAAAAAATATATCTAGCAGGGGAGGAAATGTAGAATTGAAGAGGGAAGATCTTAAATAATAAGAGGATGGAGGAAAGAAAGACCTCACAATCACTCACTGAGGGCACACAATCCATCAATGTCTATCCTGTCTGCAGGGCATTATTGTCATGCTCATCAAAGGAACTTGAGAGTCCTGAGGGGACGGACTCTGAAAAAAACAAGTGTCTTCTGCTATGTGAGGTCCAAGCCCTCGCATGAGCTTCCATGACTATTTATTTCTCTGTGAAGTTTCTGAAAGTGTGGCAATAATTAATGATCTGGTTGTGTCTCTTTGGCTCCGGGAGCAGAGCGTTTCGGTGTCCATGTTAACCACACATAGATGATGCTGTCTGATGGGAGCCTGCATTACAGCCAGAGTCGGGACGTTCTGACTCCTGGCACAACAGACAGTTACGTGCAGCATCCTAAAAGCAGCATGGGAGCATCACTTTTTGAGGAGGAGAATAGGAGGAGAGGAATAAAATTCTCATGTTCAGCCAACAGTACTTCACACAGATCCTGGAGGGGATCCAAGTGGACTTAAAGCAATGTTTTCTTGATCTTGCTCACCTTCCTGACACAGCTTCTCTCTGGCAAAATGTGGATGACTCAGAAGGGGCTCTATCTTGTGCACACCGTTGTAACCCAATAGTCCTAATACAGCATTTGAGAAACAATTGGGTAAGGCTGCACCCCTTTGCTAGACGGTGCACCCTACTATGTCATGTCTGTGCACAGAGAGGGGGGCTGTGGGAGTGTGGTCTGTTGAATGAGGCACCAGAATGAAACTGGTCTATGAACCATAGGCTTCCTCAGTGACTTTAAGCAAACCACTGCCTCTTTCTGCCTACTTATGCAAAAACAGTGTGATAATTGCTTTCCCCTTAACGCCCGTGCGACTGTTTTGATTATAAGTCTGTCTAGGAAGATATGCTTTCTCATCGTGTAGAACACCTCACAAAAGAAAGTTTGTTGTCATTTAGTTGTCTCTCAAGTGGAGAGTTGGTGCTGTTTCACACATCACTGGGTATACTGCAGATCATGGTCTGCTGAAGGTCTTGCGTCATACCTGACAGACCCCTGTGGGCATCCTGGATGCCTTAGGGCTCCTCACAGTGTGGGGACTCATGCCCTGTTTGCTGCGGTGGATCCATCAACAATCGTTAGTTCACTTATTTGTGTTTCTAAACACTTCTGAGGCGCAAACCTTACAAAGAAATAACATCAGGAATTAACTGACATTTAACTCTTTTTTATGACATTGAACTTATTCCAAGGTGTTTACCGCTTCATTGATGCTTTTCTGCAGCTTCCGCTAGATTTCAGTATCTCCCAAAAGTTCTGCTCATCATGGGCTTTCTTTTGATAGTGATGTATTCATATGGCTATTAACCCATGCTCTGACATTAGCGTAAACTACTTCTCACTTACCTGAATACTTCTGAAATGGATGCAAAGGCTTACACTCAGCATATCAGTATCAGGAAGGTTGCAGAATATTATCAGTCCTTTTGGATTCAGGAGCATCCCAACTGCTGTAAGATAGTAATTGTGCCATTGGCAGCAACTCTTCCTCTTCTCCCATCAGACACCCAGAGGAGGAGCCATCATCATACACATGATTAAGGTCTCTGTGGACCACCAGTAAGTGCTTTCCTGACCGCAAAATTCTGCATTTGAACTGGGCAGCCATAAACCAAGTACAATTTGTCCTGGTTTGATATTCTGAACCAGCTGCTCTGATATTGCTGCTTCAGAAATGGCTATGTAAAGAATAAATTTGAAGGGCTGGCAGCACTCCCTGTAATTCTGAGGTTTGCCCCTATCTGGGGCCATTCAGTTTGTGGTATCATAAGAGGAAGCAATTTCATATCACAGGGACTCTGGAAAGAGCAAGCAAAATCCACTGCCTTCCATGGGCTGAAGCTAAATGCTTCTGCCTGAGAGACACCAAATAGCTGTCTCCTATTTTGCTCTTTAAGTGTCAAGAGTGCAGTTGGTTGTGTTGCTTGTGAAATACTGTGCTTGCTGAAGTCTTGTGGATTTGATTCTACAACCAAGCCATAGACAGAGGGGATGTTTAGGGATTCACAGAGGAGTGGAAAAGATTTTTTGATTCATCTTTTTTTTTTCTGTAAAAATCTCATAATGTTAAGGTGCTTTTTGAAGTTTCAGATGTTTTGTGACAAACTGAAATTGTATTTATACTTACTAAAATTGCCAGTTTCAGAGTTTGCAGGGAAAATTTGAGTATTAACAGAAACTGAAGCACCTGAAAGTAGAAAAATCCCTACCCTAAACCCCCAACACTTAAAAAAATACTTCAGATTTTAATAGGATTTAGAATTGTAATAGCTTTGAAGTAGTTTGGTAATACCATGAGGTAGACCTCTTCCTTCTGCTGGTCACTGCTAGCTAACTCAGCAGCTTGCCAATCAGTATTCGTTTCTTACATGATCGACTTCCTGAGTGCTTACCTTAGCTTTGAAACCACCACTAACTGACAGGGAGAAGTTCTTCAGAGAAAGGCCCTGAAATGTCCGTGGTGCAAAGTGATTAATGGGGAAGGTAAATGTTACTACCTTCATTTTAAAGGTAATGAAGCCAAAGGACATTGAAAAAGTAGCCAGTGGCAGAGACAGGTTTCAAAACCACATTGCACATGTTCCCCTGCTCACTGATGGTTGCCTTTAAATGTCCCTGCCACAGCAATTGTTATGAAGTTTAATTTTCAGTTGTTTTAGTCGTCAGTAAAAGATGTTTGAAGAAGTTGAAACTGCAATGATGATTTTAAATTAAAGGGCTTTTTCTGAGGGGAAAAAAAGGAACTTGTGTTAATAATTATGTGTATTATAATGGTACCTTCAGGCTCCATGCAAAAGCTACCTTTGCCAGGGAAGAATTCCAGATCTTGCAGGGTGTTAATCTAAGCAGACTAGACAGACAAAGAAATTATTATCCTCTTCTTATCAATGGAGATTTGAGGGATTAAACCTGACCTCCAAAGACCTAAGTATGACCTTGAAGGAACCAAACCCAAATCATCTAAAACCCTGTTCAGTGCTATCAGCTACTAACATTATTCCTTTTGCCTTAATAGTCTGAAAACAAACAAACAAACAAAGAAACAAAAATAACCACTGTACAACTGGTCAAAAACAATGAAAGAACCACTTATGGAAGCGTGATGCTATTGCATCAAGCACTTTAGTTCATTCCTCAGAGAAAACCCCAGGGAACTGCTGTTGCCTCATTTATGGAGCTGAGGAGTTGACTGTAATGGGTGGGTATGAGAGATGTGAGCAGCACATTTAATAGCGAGGAATAAAATCTTTTCTTAGACCAGCTGACATAGCTAGAAAAAGCAGACAGTATTTTAGGCAGTCAATCCCTTCCACTGGTCAGCATGTCATAATTAGATGATAATGGGATTGCTAAGTATTTTTTAATGGCTTTTAAAACATGGAAGTCATTCCCTCCTGGCTAAGCAGTTTGTTTCCAGCAATTATGTAGGCTTTGTTTTCAAGTGGTAATAGAATCCCAGTGCAAGAGACTCCCTCAATACAAAACCTGGTGCTGTGGCAAGAAGCACTTGTGGGTTTGCATAGGCTCATTGGTGTGAAGATTGCAACTCTTTGGCTTTACACTCCTGGACCACCAAAAAAAAAAAAAATAAAAAAAATCTGCTTCTCTTGAGTCTATTCTTATGGCCCAGTGCAGTACTGGCTGTACATGAGTTGGTTCCTGTGGTGGTATCATCAGTTTAGCATGACATCCACTAGAGCAAATTAGCCTATCAAGGAGAGAGCATCAGAATGGGAAAGGATGGTCTGAGCATGACTGCCCTGTTTCTGATTCAGCACTGACCTGACTGTCTCCTCCCAGCTCTCCACAGTGCCTATGGGATGGACATCCTCTCTGAGGACCAGAGTTGTCTCAGGGTCCTGAAGACTGCTCCAGCAGGTCACATCAAACCCTTCTGAGAAGGAGCCTATTTCTCTTCTTGGGCTGGCATTATCACTAGAGGGGCATGTGAGAGGGCTGGAGGCACAAAGCTCAACTACGTTATAGGCAAGAGGACCCTAAAAATTCTACAGGATCAAGTTGGCTCTTCATCAAGTCATATACAGGGATACTTTGGTCTTGGAACCACCCTGGGTCTTCCTACACAGTACTGCATGTAGGGACAGAGAAATGTATGGATAAGGTAGCTAGAGGTGACTTATACACACTGTCCAAAGAAGAGCATTTTCCCCGGTAGATACTTGACCGTGAACATCGCCGCCTTCTTCACCCACCTAAATCATAGCATACAAACCTGCCTGAAAGGTGAGGTGAGCCCTATGTTACACAACACCAGGAGGAAAGGTTTATGATGGTGAAATCTCATGGTTCAAGGTCTTGGTGCAAAGTATCCTCAATCTGAATCAGCATCTGAACTTTAGAAAAGTTCATTGGAAAATTTTTCCATTTTCATTAGAAAAAGTTATTCACATGAACTGAAGTTGTGAGCATGCTCAAGAACAGCAGGCTTCTCAAATGTCTTATTTCTGAAGGAATAGTTAAATTCCTTTAAATGACAATTTAAAATTTGATTGTTATTGCTATTATTGCTGTTAATTAATATTTTTTTTTTTTTTAATAATTGGGGCACATTATACCCAATATGGAAGGGACTAGGACACATCTGAAGGAGCGTAAGAACTCTGACAGCAAAGGTCCTGAGTTTTGTATGCACCTCAGGGAAGAAAATTAAAATTTTCCAGGTAAAAAACTGACTTGTGTATCTGTGGGATTCTTGCAACAGTTGTTTTAGGGAGTAAGAACCTCCTAAGACTTACCTCCTTTGCTATCTGCTAGCCTGTCTATACTATTGACCTGCAAAAAGAGGCAGCTGGGTAACCAGAAAGAGAAAGGAAAAGAGAAGGTCGGGATTTTCCAGTGTTGTAAATTGTTTTTTCGGTAGATAAAAATACAGAGGATTATGGCAGCCAAAATGGTAGCTGCTGGTGTCTGGTGGTTTTTGAATACACTACCTGGTATGTCTGAATTAGCAAGTCATTTCCCAGTGTATTGTGTTCAGCTCTTCAGTAGTCAATGGCTTATGGAAATTTATGTGAAATGTTCCCAAAGGAAATAAGAATACTTCAATTGGCTTAATGCATCTAACATATAAAGCAATTCTTTCAGTAAGTAAGAGTTTATTGGCCAATATTGAAGTAAGAAACTGAGTTTGATTGCTAAATCATCGTGCGTCATTTAGTCTGGTTATTTTGAAGGCGTCCTGATAAGTGCCACTGTAAAACACTGTAGAGTATTTGTGGTGTGTTGTTCACGTCACAGGCCAGTGTTTTCACTGAGAGCATAATCATCTAATTATACCTGTATCATCACCAAGTCTCAGGGTTCAAAAGAAAGCATCCTAATGAAAGTTTATCCTGGTTTGGCTAAAACAGAATTGTTTCTCCTTTCAGGAATTTTTTCTTTCAGTGAAGTTTCTTCTAAGGAACTGCACTTCCTGAAGGTACAGCTACATGTTTTTCAGACACTGTCTGTGTTTCAGGCCTGATAACGCTCGATGTTTATAGTTGCTACTGAAGTATCAGTAGGATTGGTATGCAGAGTGCCCCATTTTTATACTTATCCCCACGAGAACCAAGGTCACTGCTGGCCCTCTTTTGTTAAGCGAGTAAAGTCGTAAAAGGGTCGCACCTGCGGCAGAGTGCAGATGGGACAGGTGACCAAAAACTGACCAGCGAGGTATTCCATCCCATCCACGTCATCCTCAGTATAAAGCTCAGGGATCACGAGGGTCTTGCTCTCTTCTTTCATGGTTGGCATCCCTGTGGGACCCTGCTCGCTCTCCTGCCTCCGACCCCGATCCGTGCATTCC
>NW_009630535.1:94335-104908 GCF_000690535.1 Cariama cristata
CGGAGCCTCTGGGGGCTGTGGCCTGTGGCCTGCAATCCCCCCACCGTCATCGGGACACTCAGTATCGGTTTTGTATACTTTTCCTCTTTTTTACATTATTAGTAGTATTAGTATTAATATTTTATACTATTTTCCATTATTATTGCATTATTAAGGTAGTTTTAATTTGCAATCCGTCAGTCTCTCTCCCTTTTCTTCATCCTTTCCCCTCCTGGGGGGAGGGAGGGTGTTAACAGAGAGGGTCTGCCACCCATTTTAAGAGCCGGCCCAGCCTTAAACGGTGACGAAGTTGGATGGAAACCAGTCAATCTATAGAAAACTTTGGTTTCAAAATAACAGCATGACTTGTTAAAAAGTCATTCTGGTCAGCTTTGTTTATGCTTTTGGGCCATTATTTGTAGTTCCAAAACAGGACTACTTTAGTGTAAGTGAGCTATCAAGTCTTGCTCTATCTGTGGGATGGAAGTCATCACTTCTGACTAAGGTTTTTCAGCACCAGCCTTCACCCAGCTGTGGACTGCATCACACTTCTAGGATGAGGAACACCGTAAGTGAGGAGCATAGAGAGGTGGTGGAAGCCCCATCCCTGGAGGCATTCAAGGTCAGGCTGGATGGGGCTCTGAGCAACCTTATCTAGTTGGAGATGTCCCTGCTGACCACAGGGGGGTTGGACTAGATGACCTCTAAAGGTCCCTTCCAACCCAAGTGATTCTATGATTCTATGATTCTGTGGTTCTATGATAGCAATGGGGATATATGCTAATGCCAGTTTGATTGAAACTGATGACTTCCCTAGAAAAAAAACAAAACCAAAAAACTGAATGCAGACTGTAAGATCAACATATTTCAGGAACCAAACAAAAGCAGTGCAGTGTAGTGCATTTACATCCTTAGGGCTTTGGAAAAGCACATGGCTTTTAAAGGACAAACACACTAATGGAATTCCTATTCCTTCACTCTCCTTTTCTGAACAAGTCCCAAACGAAGAGGTTTTTACCATCCTCTTAAGGAAGGAATGCCTTGTGGGAGACGCTTGTTAAAATCTTGGCAGTGTATCATTGCAATGTACCTTTCCAAACAAAACCACAAACCTTATGATTGCTCCATGGTGTTTAATGTGTAACAAGGAGTTCTGCTGCTATTGTAAAAATGCCAGCTGACTTTTAACAGGACTATTAATTGATACTGTATCTTATTAGAACTCTTGTTTAAACGGCAGTAAAATGTTAAACATTCTTGCATGTATTAATAAAGAAAGGCAATTAGACATGCTTGTTTCAGGAGTCTTGATAAATTAATAAATCTTGAGTTAATTACAGTGCCGGGCACAGAGATTTAGTTCTCAGAGGCTGCAATCAGTACATTTCAAAAAGAACTCTTATCACAGTTAAGCACATGTGTGCGACAATGGTTAACCGGCATAGTAAATCTGGCAGTAATGTTTGTGAGCGATGACAACTCTATAGTCTTCACTATCTCTCATTAATTTTTTCAAAGTTTAGATGAGATCAAGTTAGCACTGCAGTCTGAACATCTCCAGAGGTGTGGGGTGAGGTTAGGCACCTATTTTTCTTCAGATCCTTCTGTACCATCCATTACCAGAGTATTTTGATCAGAACTAAGTCATATGAAATAATAGGTGACATTGTAGATAAACCAAAGCTGTTTCCCACCTATCATTTTCGTCTCACTCTGTCTCTGAAGTGGAAGAGCAAAGAGATTAGACTTGTGACTGAATACAGGCCTGAAATACTGACAGTTTTCTTACTGGAACCACTTGCTCTAGAACTGTATCAGTAAATACACTAGGTGTTTGCTTAAATCTTGGTGGATACATGGTGACTCACCTTTCATTTAGCACCATTTTTAGTAAGTACATGTATTTTTACACGTAACGACTTTGACAGAATACATGCTTGCTAACGTTCTGCAAATCTTTGTGCTGCAGTTTTTGTGCCTGTCTGCCTGAACATCTGGTCTACTGTAATAGGTGACAATGTTCTAGTTGATTTTTAAAGGTGCTTATTGATTTTATCTATGCATTTATGGGTATCCTATATCCACTAGTAATGCTTAGTAGCCTTTCTACTTTTACAACTGTTTCACAGTCTTTGAAATGTTGAGTTATTCTCTTGAACTTTGCCTGTACTGGCTGGGACCCAGTGCGACTATTCTGTACAGTATAGGGTAACTAATATGTGGATTATTTACTTTTTAACTTGTCTGTTCAATAACACCCCACTCTCCCTCTGATCACCATGAAATTCTCCATAACTTATTGCTTTTCAGATCTCAATTTCTTAGATGGGATTTAAATAAAACTTGATGGAAATGCAGAAGGGAGAGAATACTGGCTCCAGCAGTAGGACACAAGAAGCCTGGACTCCATACCATTATTCCCCAAACTGAAAAGCAAGAGAAGTAATGTTTTGAAAAGATGTGTGTGGTTAGTAACACAAGTTTCAACAGTATACTTCTGATATGGTGCAAACTGGAAATGACCCCATGCTAAGTACAACTCAGTGTAAAATCCAATTTAAGAACACTATTCTGCCATGGTCATGCAATTTAAATCATACATGTTGCACTGTCTTTTCATACTAAGGATCATTGTTTGACTGATGGAACGTGAATTTGAAGCTGAAGAACAGTACAAGGGGCAGAACATCAGTAGGAACCTTTCTTTTACGACTCTGTGGAGAGGAACCAAAGACTTCTATTAACTTAATGTAACTCAAGCATGGCAAAAATTGACCCACAAACAATCACATGAAGATCACATTTTATTAATTCTGCTCTTTACTAAGCAACTGGCACATAAATACAGAAGCTTAAGTGAGTCTTTTCTTCAAACATTTGCTAGAAAGATAAGACTCTTAAATGAACTGTTATAATAGAAACTCTTATGAAAGGCAATCAAAAGAAAGGTCGAAAATCTAGTTTCAAATTTTCATAGCAACCTTTTCCATCAGTTCCTTTTAACCAGATAGTTATTTGTGTTTGCATTCAATAAAGCCAGTGGATACACACTATATTTTGATTTTGGTAAGCTATTGCTTTACCTGGGTATTTTTTTATTGATGACTCCAAGCTGGAGATCCTCTTTGCTGGATTCCTGCAGTAACTGACACTCAAGTCTGATAATAAACTATTGGTCTGTGTTAGCTATTACTAAAGAAGGATCAATTGTTTTTGAAGCCAGCAGAGAAATTTCTACTCTCTCTCAGTCTTTGAACATCATGACATTGCATCAGTTTTACAACAGTCTCCCTGAACCCAGGGATCTGTCCCAAGTTTACCTTCGAGAAGGGTGGATGAAGAATGCTGATTATGACTCTAAATTCTAATCATTATAGCCTAGCCTAGCAGAATGACAACAGGGTGGATAGCAACAGGGTCATTTCTGTAATGAGAAAGACAGTGCTATTTGTATTGTGTGGTTTTTTATGATTACAGAAGCAAATCTAAGCAATTTGTAAGGAAGTTAATTGCTTTACAAATGTGCTCAGATTTGCTCGTCTGCAAAGCTGTGTGCCAAAAGATGTTTACCCAGCTTCTGCATGGATTAATTGTGAGAGGCCAGGCCATCAGCGCAGTGTTGGTGCAGTGCCGAGCTGTGGGAGGGAGCCCTGGACTCTCCCTGAGTGGGCGGCTGCGGGTGCGTTGTGCAATACTGCCTCATTCAGAGACGTTAGAGTCAATTTAAGTAGATGTCTTGTTTCTATGAGTAATTACATCCCCTGATCCCCTGACTTTCTAAAAGGTGAGATCGGGATCCCTTGCCTCATTTTGGAGTAGGATACAACCTACTCAGTGTTGTGTTTGCTCTGTTTAAGGTGGAGACTCCCCTTCCTACTCCATTTATGATCTTTGTGTCTAGCTGGCTGTCTTGCTGGGATGCTTGGCTGGTCTCTGCTGTCCTGGGCACAGAGGCAATCAGATCCCTTGGACTGAACAAATGTGAGATAGCCTGCAGCTCGTCAGGTATCACCATGTTCTTCCTCTACTTGTTTCTGTCTGCTTGTGTGGATACCTATTTAAACACTATTTGGAGTAAAAGTTAGAGTAGTCATGATGGCAGTTACTGCCTAACACACTATATTTAAAAGCCACAGTCCCCTGTTGGAAGTAGACTTGTGCATACTCTGGTACCTCAACACCATCCACAAACCAATGGATTGAGCCTCTGCATGGACAAATCTTCTCCTTCCAATTAAAACAGCAAAGTGTCAACACCTCTGTCTTGTAAACTCAGGTTGCCCTCAACAGTGTTAGGTTTTAGGTCCATCTCCAATAGCAACATCAGCTCAGGGCTCTGCCACTCTGTCACCTGGCCTGATCTGAGATCTTTTACCCTTCTTTTCTCCACCCACTTCTATTAAAAAAAGGAATTATCGCTTTCAATGCAAACATTGAATAACGGTGTTTTTAGCTGAAAAGTAAAGGAAGAAGAAAAACTGTCTTCTCTACCCAATGCCAGAATTGCCTGCTTTCAGAAGTGAAATTTCTCTGACCAGCTCATCATATGACTTTTCTCTTGGAATTAAATTAGCAATTCATTTTAAAACAAAAAGGAGTGAACACTGATTTTCTTTAAAGCCTGTACTCCTTCATATAACCCCACTTCCTTTGTCTAATGTTTCCTTCAGCTTAGCCACTAAAGTAATGGCTTTCTGGGGCAGTTTTCCAAAGCTATGACAATGTCTTTTCCAGTTGTATGCCCGATTTCCATGCCAGATCTCACAACTCTCCATTTCAGATGAACTATTCTGCTGATAACAGAACAACAAAAAAGAAACATCACTAGCTGCACGGGACAAAAAGAAGTCATAAAGGTTCATGCTTTAGCACTTTTTTTCAACCTTTGCTTTCTTCACCTCACTTATATCTTTGTACTGGCTGTGGCCTCAGAACTAATCTCACTTAATTTCTGTCTTAGAAGGTAGCTTTTAAAGTCAGATGATTGCCCAAACAATTTTCTGCCTACTTTGGAGATATTCCGAGGGAAGAGGCCACTTCTTCCACCTGAAGTAAGGATCTAAGTGGACCCGAGGAAGTGCTTTTTATTTTATACACAAGGGAAGAGCATATGATCAACAGAAACAGTGCTGTCCTGAGTACTTATTGCTGTCAGGTCCTCCAGATAGTGCTGCCAAAATAAGAACAGCATGCTCATCCCAGATCCCATCTCCCACTTGTGACAAGCTGCTGTCCTCACAGGAACGTCACGCTCATCTTCCCATGGACCTGGCTGGATCATATCATGCTTTGATCCTGTGTAATTTTTTGTGTGTTCAAATAATATTTTTGCAGTGTTTATATACTGTACATGTTGCAAATAATATATTTACAATAATAATTTACCCAGGATGATTATGGCACTGCTTTTGCTTTCCCCCAGGATGGAAAGAAAAGGTTAAAATTAAGAGCTTCAGAAATAAGATTATTTCATTAAGGGGGGTCCATCCCTGTGGTACTGGTAAAGAAGTGGGAAAGGAAGGTGGTGGTAAATTTGCATGAAGAAGGGAACCACATAACCAGGAAGAGGACCCTTTGCTGCCTGCACTGAGACCTGCATGGCCACAGATCTACAATGGACTTATGCTATGTACGTTATGGCATAGGCTGCCCACATTCCACATCTGGGGTTTGGGATTAAATCTGTGCAAGCCTCTCTGATCTCCACATCCTCTCACTCTGATTACTAGAGCAAGGATACATAGGTGTGAGGGCCATGCTGATTTGAGTGGTGTTGCTTCAGCTGGTGTGTGTTGCTCTGTTGTGCTACTCTGCAATGTTGAATTCAGATACTGGAAGAAGCAAAGCTGTCACACTGCTGGGCACAGAGTCCCCTTGCCTGGCTCTGAAGGGTAGTGCCAAACAGCCATCGCAGCTTCCCTTCCTGCTTGTGACACATGGCATATACTGTGCCAGACGGAGCTGAAAGGAGATTTTCTTTACAAAGTCTCAGTAAATCCTCCCTCTAGAATCATAGAATCATCACAGGATCATAGAATGCTTTGGGTTGGAAGGGACTTTCGAACGTCACCTAGTCCAACCCCTCTTCAATGAGTAGGGACATCTTCAACTAGTTCAGGCTGCTCAGAGCCCCATCCAGCTTGATCTTGAATGTTTCCAGGGACGGGGCATCTACCACCTCTCTGGGCAACCCGTCCCGGTGTTTCACCATCCTCGCTGTAAAAAATTTCTTTCTTATATCTAGTCTAAATCTACCTTCTTTTAGTTTAAAACCATTACCCCTTGCCCTGTCACAACAGACATTGCTAAAAAATCTGTCCCCATCTTTCTTATAAGCCCCCCTTAAGTATTGAAAGGCTGCTCTAAGGTCTCTCCAGAGCCTTCTCTTCTCCAGGCTGAACAATCCCAGCTCTCTTAGCCTGTCTTCATAGGAGAGGTGCTCCATCCCTGTGATCATCTTCATGGCGCTCCTCTGAACCCGCTCCAACAGGTCTATGTCTTTCTTGTACTGAGGACCTCAGAGCTGGATGCAGTACTGCAGAGGGGGTCTCACCAGAGCGGAGTAGAGGGGCAGAATCCCCTCCGTCGACCTGCTGACCACGCTTCTTTTGATGCAGCCCAAGATACGGTTGGCTTCCTGGGCTGCAATTGCACATTACTGACTCATGACCAGCTTTTCATCCACCAGTACTCCCAAATCCTTCTCCATAAGGTCGTTCTCAATCACATCATCCCCCAGCCTGTGTTTGTGCTTGGGATTGCCCTGATCCATGTGCAAGACCTTGCACTTGACCTTGTTGAACCTCATGAGGTTCACACAGGCCCACTTCTTAAGCTTGTCCAGGTCCCTCTGTATGGTATCCCAAACCTCAGGCATGTCAACCACACCACTCAGCTTGGTGTCACCTGAAAACCTGCGGAGGATGCACTCGATCCTGCTATGTCATTGATGAAGATACTAAACAGCACTGGTCCCAGTACAGACTCCTGAGGGACGCCACTTCTCACTGATTTCCATCTGGACATTGAGTCATTGACCACTACCCTCTAGATGAGACCATCCAACCAATTTGTTATCCAGTGAAGAGTCCACCCATCAAATCCATCTCTCTCCAATTTAGAGAGAAGGATGTTGTGATGAACTGTGTCAAAGGCCTTACAGAAGTCCATCTAGATGGCACCAATAGCTCTTCCCTTGTCCACTGATGCAGTCACTCCATCATAGAAGGCCACTAGACTGGTCAGGCAGGACTTGCCCTTGGTGACGCTGTGCTGGCTGTCTCGAATCACCTCCCTGTCCTCCATGTGCCTTAGCATAGCTTCTAGGAGGATCTGTTCCATGATCTTCTCAGGCACAGAGGTAAGGCTGGCAGGTTGGTAGTTCCCAGGGTCCTCCTTTCTACCCTTGTTAAAAACAGGTGTAGTGTTTGCCTTTTTCTAGTCACCAGGGACTTCAACTGACTGCTGTGACTTTTCAAATATCGTGGAGAGTGACTTGGCAACTACGTCAACCAATTCCCTCAGGACTCTGAGATGCATCTCATTGGGTCTCGTAGACTTGTGTATGTTCAGGTTCCGCAGGTGGCCTCAAAAGGAGCTGTGTGCTCTCTAGGGGATGCGTGCATCCAGTTTAGAGTCTGCAAGGGAGAATGTAAACCTTGTGCTGTGGTCAGAGTTCCCTCAGGTATTGCAGATGTGCCACATCTGGCTGTCAGGCTGAAATATGGGACACTCACATATGTGTGTGACTGGTTTTAAGTGTCTTCTGCTGGTACCTTCCTAAGTACACCAGTGTAGCTGTGAACAAGGCTGAGAAGTTTTCTGCCACAGTGAAGGAAAGTGAAGCAAACCTACTTGCTGCGTTTGCAGCAATGTAGCAGAGACATTTCTTTCAGCTAGGAGAGTTCCCATAGGACTAGTATGAATTCATCCACTTTAAAAATTGTGCTCTTTTTTGCATCTTTGGAAGCATCAGTTTTGCTGGGCACGGAATCTAGACTTCTAAGAAGACGGGTGATAAGCCCTAATAGTTGCATCCTGTTTGGAAAACTGGGTGGTAACTAGGGAAGTTTTTCACACTAAATGATGAAGTTGAGAGTTATAGCATGCTGTGATAGACAATAATGTACCTGTTGAAGGAAAGCCAAATTGAAACCTGGTGGAAGCTGGTGTCTCCCATTCGTTAGGGGACTTGTACCCACTTCCACAGGGTCACACTTCTCCTGCCTGGAAACAACTTTAGGATTCCACAATATAATTGCAATGAATGAATTTGCTAATGTCCCTAAAACTACAACGGACACTGGCAAAACAAACAGACAGATGTTTGATGTAGCAAAATTTAAGCTGCCTGTTGTCATCTCTCTGTCTGTGAAAGGTTTCTTGCTCTGTATTCTGTGGGAGAGCCATTTGAGGTCTCCACTTAAAACCAGACTGAAATATAATCTCTACCCTAGATAGCCATCGGCAGGAAGGTCTCCAGACAAATTAACTAGGTTAAAAAAGGAGAACATTCACCTTAAAATCAAATTCACCATACACTTTTGGTCCTGCCAACAAGCTGGTTGGTTTGAAACAGTAGCCAGGAGCAGGAGAATCTAGATTTATTTCAAGACATCTGGAGCTATTTGTCCTTTTATTTGGGTTATGTTTCAGAGTTCACAGCCACTGAAATTCAGGCTTATGCATGTGATCCATGTAATCTGTTTTGTACCACATGTACAGAACGAAGACCAATCCTGTGCACAGGAATCAATTTCAGCCACTATCCTTTTCTGCAAAAGTCCTCAAACACAAAGCTGTTATCAAGAGATTTAATTCTCATTTTACACCACCTATATATTGCCCTCTACTCCTTAGAACTGGATTTCACCTCAGATCAGCACACTGCCATTAATAGCTGTATGGCAGCCAGGCAGCAAACAAAAAAAGATGTTGATGATTTTCTGTGATGAAGGTGATAAGAGTTACCTAGGTATTTAGATTAGTACTAACTGATTGATACTTATGCACAATTTGATGCAATGAAATATATGAGGAAAAATACAATTCTTGAATTCAGGGATTTTATTTTCCTTTGAAAAATGGACAGCTAAGCATTCAGAAACAGAGTTGCTTAAAATTATGTCTTTGCCCTGGTGTGCTGAGAAGTATGAAGTAAAGACATTTGCAGGGCTATGTCCTTTTCCTTCCCTGGATGTCCAAGTTTTAAATGTAAGATTTCCATCTGTGGGGTAAAATTAACCCAAAGTTTAGAACAGAGCCAAGACTGACACTACAACATGCATCTTTAATATGTCATTTCAAGATGCATAGACCAGGCCGCTGCTGGTTTCATTTCTATTGAAAAACAGTCAGGCTTTGAGTGTAAGCATCTTTTTACAAGACATTGTAATAATATTATCAATATTCATACTGAGAATTTATAACTAGTTTCACGAGTTTCAAAACCTGTAAGAGTTATTTACCTTCCAGATTCTGCTGTTAAAAACCTCTGCAAATTGCTACAAATCTTTTAAAAAACCCAGCCTCTTGTTGGTGATTTTGCATTGGCAGCAGTCATATTCTCTGTGCTATAAGCCTTCTGGGCATTACAAGTTAATGGCTGAAACTGAGTAGCAGTAAAAGAATGATTAATGGAAAAATCTCATGTCTCCCTATTGAAGCTGACTCAAGAGCTATGTTCATGTAGCAGCAGTTACAATATTTCTCAGCTTTGCAATATCCAGACAATGAAAAATGGCATCTTATATATTTCTAAGATAGATAGTTCCCTTAGTATTGACTCTATTATGTGAGAAAATTGTGCTTTAAATAAGGATAAATATTGACATATTTTATTATGGAAAATAAACTCACATTTGAGTCAACATGTCACAACTGTCTTCTTTAGTGAATTATTGTTTAATCATTATTTAAATTTTGGGTTTATTTAGTAGGAAAAAAAGGCATTTCAAAAGCAGATAGTTTAAGAAGCCGAAGCAGCACAGAAGTAACAAGAACCCAAACATTTAAGAAGCCCAGAAAGTGAAGAGTGACACAACTGGGAAAAATATTGTCAATGGTTTTTAATAAGAAGGAATCATGACATGTTAGTACCTCTCAAAATATGTACCATTAGCTTTGAGTTTAAAATGTTTAATGTAGACAGTTTCAGAAATAATGTGAATGAGCTTCCCAGGAAACCACACCAGACTGAGTTTTGTCAAACCCAGGCAAGCTTTGAAGGGTCATAGCTGGGTGAGCATCATGCAGTTGTCTCAAAAGATACCATGGCCCTGGTGATTGCTCTGTCATGAGCTCGATGACCTCTGCAGTCCCACACCCTACTGAAGACAGAAAAGGAGTTTCTGGTGTGGGGTCTAGCGCTGTCCATGGGTCCTGGATCTGAATGTAAGATTACAGAAGAGGGGGCCTTCAAACTTGGGAGATACTGTGTTATACTGATGGTATAAGCTAGACTCTAAGTTTGCTGATAACACTAGGATCTTTTCCATTGTGTTATTGCTCACTGGATTTCTATTCTTTTCCAGAAAAAGTGTCTTGTCTTGACTTATTTTAATTTACTGTATTATTTTATTTTATTTTATTTTAT
>NW_009630536.1:0-13280 GCF_000690535.1 Cariama cristata
TTGGCCTCGGCCCATCGATCCAGCCTGTAAAACAATTCTGCCGAAACCCGGGATCGAACCAGGGACCTTTAGATCTTCAGTCTAACGCTCTCCCAACTGAGCTATTTCGGCTCTGCTAAGCTATTTTGGCTCCGCTTATCATTGTAAGACTTACATCTTGATTCTAAAGAAGAGGTTAAATAGCTGAAGGGAATGGACGTTAAAAATGACTAGGCAGGGGAAAACCATTGAATTCCTGTCCTTACTCACCAGCCATGTTTGCAGCCTGTGTTAAGATGTCATCTTGGGCGCTGCGGGTTCTGTTGTCTTCTTTGATGAATTCCATATATGGTACTGCATCACTCAGAGTGGTAGGAGTGAGTAAAACATCAACGCCGCTCCGAAAAACCTTGACAAAGTCATTGGCAATGAGACGTCTGACTTTCTGTGCCTTGATAAAGTAATTCTCATAGTTCCTAGAAAGAAATATGGACATGAGGGCCTGACACTTTAATTCCAAAAATACAGAACCTAATTTTTAGTTACTGTAGAAAAGACAAGCCCAATATTCCTTTTGGTTAAAAGACTAACACAAATACTTGAGTTTTTGATACACCAGAAGCTTAGTCATCAAACATGGTGTTTAAGCTCTCACAGCAACCGAGCTGTCAGAGAAGGAAGAGATGAGGGCATACTGCTGAAGAAAGCTGAAGGGAAAACAAAACCCTATTTCACAATAATTAACTATAAATCAAAACCACACTTTTATGACCATTCTGAAACTAAACTATGTATTGAATTTCACTGCAGGGCAGCACACAGCAAAGCCTAGAAATAATGCAGAAATAAGCAGGCCTGGAAAATAGGCATTAATCACTTAGGATTCAATCCAGTAAGATACTTGGAGGATGTGAAAAACTCCCATCATCTACGGAGGACTCCAAATGGACTTAAAATTATGTATGTGTTTGTAGTATACTTCTCCATAGAATACTATAAAGACCTTATCCTTCCCTAACCTCTTTTTCTCACGTAAACATGTGGTCTATGGATTTCTAAACTGTCTTTACACAATTCTGAAGCAGAAACAAAGTAGTCATCTTTATGTCTCTTGTTCCTTTTAACTTCATATACAGAACTGGTGAATGTGGAATCCTTAAATTCAGAGAAGTTCGGTTTCAAAAGTAATTGCCATCTAAAACCGCAGCTATTAAAAAAAAAAAAAGGGGGGGGAGGGAAGAAGTATTAATAACTGCTACATGCCCGAGTGTTTGTAGATAAAACAACTGAAACTGCCCAAAAGCCACTTCACTGGAGTATTAAGCTTCTGAAAAACTGCAATGAAAATGGTTATAACCAATAATAGACAGCAGATTCAAGTTAAGAAGTTATATAATGGGAATTAGCCCTTTTTCTACAATCATTTCCGAAATCATCCTAGCTGTTAACTTCAGAAAGTCCATCAGTACCACACCTACACATCTTTTAAATGCCTCCAGGGTGGTGACTCCACCACTTCCCGGGGCAGCCTCTTCCAGTGCTTGACAACCCTTTGGGTGAAAAAATTCTTCCTAATATCCAATCTAAACCTCCCCTGGCACAACTTGAGGCCATTTCCTCTTGTCCTATTGCTTGTTATTTGGGAGAAGAGACTGACACCCACCTGGCTACAATCTCCTTTGAGGTCGTCGTAGAGAGTCATCAGGTCCCCCCTCAGCCTCCTCTTCTCCAGGCTAAACACCCCCAGCTCCCTCGGCCACTCCCCATCAGACTTGTGCTCCAGACCTTTCACCACCTTCGTTGCCCTTCTCTGGACTCGCTCCAGCACCTCAAGGTCTGTCTTGAAGTGAGGGACCCAGAACTGAACATGATTCCAGGTGCTGCCTCACCAGTGCCAAGTACAGGGGGACAATCATGGCCCCGGATCTGCTGGCCATGCTATTTCTGACACAAGACAGGATGGCCTTCTTGGCCACCTAGGCACACTGCTGGCTCATGTCCAGCCGGCTGTCGACCAACACCCCCAGGTCCTTTTCTGCCAGGCATCTTTCCAGCCACTCATCCCCAAGCGTTGCATGGGGTTGTTGTGACCCAAGTGCAGGACCTGGCCCTGAGCCTTGTTGAACCACATACAGTTGCCCTCAGCCCATCGATCCAGCCTGTGCAGATCCCTCTGCAGAGCCTTCCTGCCCTCCAGCAGATCAACACTCCCACCCCAGCTTGGTGTCATCTGCAAACTTACTGAGGGTGCACTCGATCCTCTCATCTAGATCGTTGATAAAGATATTACACAGAACTTCCTGAACAACCCCCTAGTTATTTTACAGATTTCAAAAGCAAGATAAAAATAATCTGTAAAATGCAACATTTGCAGGACACACAGATGGTTTTCCTCCACTATTTATTCTAAGAATGCTTTCTGAACCCTGGGTTCTGTTCTTCAACTAATTTACTGTGGACAGGAATAGGACTCTCCTGTTCAATCCTGATGGAAGCCAATTGTACATTCCTTCACAGAAGGGTGAACTACATGAATTTTAAAGCAGCCTTAGGAAAGCTGATACGGATGGTTGTAACCAGAAGGAGCACACTTGGCAGGAGTATCGGCATACTGGTTGTTACATACTGACCGACAACATTCCTGTCTCTGAGAGCAACCAGAAGTCACATCTGATGAATACTCTTGCTGACAGAGCTCTTTCTGTAGTGCACTTGCTTTGAGACTGATTACACAACTAATAGTTCTGTTAGTATCTGAACAAATTCAGACAGAGAAAACCAGCAGTTTTACTAACATAAATTAGAACTGTTGGACAAGGATTGAAAACTAAGAAAAAAAAGTCCAATTGATCCAGGCACCTGACGAGCTGGATAAAAACCTGTCTTCTGTAAAGACATGAGTTCAGTACCTTGCCAGTAGCTTCAATTCCCTGTACGCTGAGGCAAAGAGCTACAGTTAATTTAATTGCCGTATCTTCTGGCTTTCTCTGGAAGACCTCACTAGAACGTACCAGCAGTTTTTCTATGCAGTTTTAATGAGATTAACAGCTACAGAACTTTAAACACTATGACAGTAATGGCTTTAGTATGACTTCAATGTTATACAATAGGATATATTTTTGCTTAATTTAACTAATGTGTGCCAATAATACTGTAGTAGGGGAAAAAAATAAAAATCACTAAGTTGTTTTACTTATTTAATTCAGGAGGTTCACTGGTAAGACTAAGGGAAAATAATTTTATTCATTATTAACTGTTCAATAGGTATTATATAGCTAAAGCAACAACAATAATACAAGAAGCTACTAATGTAAAGACAATTTTTTTTGCATGTCATGATGAACGACTAACCACCACTTGCTTAAGAAATTGTTAACTTGGCAAATTTGAGTTTCAAGACATTCTGCTTACTCTTTCAACAAGAAATAGTTTCCTGATAGAATTCTTCCTCTTACAACATCATTAAAGCCTTCTCGTCGTGTTGCAGCATACATACTTTCTGTGGATTTGTTCATGTCAGAACGGTGTCCTGAAAAGACAAAGCAATTTGGAAATTAATACTTTTTGTAATCCTTAAGATTTAACAACATAAGGTAATGTTACACATAGTAATACAATAGGCCACTGTTTGCTGCAGTCTGACATGCTACTGTTCTGGACAAACAACAAAGCATATTCCCACTTTATTATAGAAATATTAAACAGATTTTAAGCCCAGACACTCATGTGTCTGGAAGTGAAATATATTACAGTATGTATTTATTTACTAATTTTTATTTTGACAGGGTTTTCACCCTATTTCATCTTGGAGAAATAACATTCAACCACAGAAAGCGTATCTATTAAAACTAATACTTTTTAATGGCATCCAGCAATGTTTCTATTGTCTGAGAAAAAAGTTTTTTCAAAGGCCTTACCATATTCCAGTCCATCAAACCTGGCCATATTTGATGCCACTTCTGCTGTGCACAGCACATGGTAGCAGACAATTGAGTAACGAGTGTGTGGTAGACTCACTTCAATTACTTTAGCACCTGCATTCTTAAAGAGGTCAGCAGCCTTCGACCAGAGAGCCAGAATTTCACTAGAAAGCCCTGGCGCATGATATTCCTTAGAGAAAAACAAGAAAGGGAGTGATTTTACATAACGGTTTACTTCTAATTGCAACCAAAATGCAATTTTTATTTTTTTTGCTAAAACCAGATTGAAACTATTACCTCACCACTATATGATTTAAAGTACTTATTAAAGCTTCTTGCATCTACTAAATATTATACAATCAAATAATATTAAATTAACAGGATTCAGCCTTCTTAAGCATATTATGTTCATCTCAGTAGGATCAACTCACATATCGCAGACCACAGAATTTCAGCAGTTTCTTCTGCTGAAATTGCCCAGTTATCCACTTCTTTGTCTATTAATGGAGACTGTACTGCACTGCTCTGCAGTTTGTGGGTAGAAACTCTTCAGGTTTAAATCCTAATACTAGAGCTGCTGTGAGTAAGAAAAATAAAAAGAAATCATGGCCACAGAGTATCAGTGGCAAATGGCATGCCTCAGTGAAGCAAACAAAACCACCCACTAAAGAAGAACTACAATCAAGGGGTTGGGAGAAGACTTAGATAAGCTACGTTCCTTTTTAAGAGCTAAGATAAAGATATTCTATTAAAATTCTCTATTTTTGAAGCTACTTGCTTCAGTTCTAAACCACAGTATCAGGGTCATAATACTGTCTGATTTCTGAGTAGCTATGACCCATGTTTAATACATGCATGTAGCTGTTTAGGATAATCTGTAGCAGTAGAAAACTACTGTCCAAAGGATATGAATTATTATGGAATACCACAATTTCAGATTTATCAAAAATCTAAACAGTATGCAGCTAATTAATTTTCTAGGCATACAATTTTTGCATTTCACAGATCCTGAATAATTGGTCAGCAGACATCTCTGTTTACCAAATTAAATCTTTTGGTATACCTGTTCTAGCACAGGTTCAAATATACAGAATCAAACCAATAAATCTTACTCACATTGCCTCTCTGAAGGCAGAGCCCTTACTAAATTAAAAATAGGCCGAAGTCCCACATGTTGTGCCTAAATTGCAAGTATCCTTATAGTTACAAACATGACTGAATTGCATACATCATAAACCAGATTACAGCTGTCTTTCAATCCTTATTAAAGCTCTGCGAACCACAGCTCCTTGTGCCACTCAACTGCCTTTAAAATTCGGCTTCATACTAAACCAGTGCCATAAAGGCAAGCATCTCAACGATGACAAAATGTTTTAGAGGAAACATAAGCATATGCTCGCTCCGAATCGCCCGCACATGCAACAGAGCACATACTGCTCTTTACCAGGAGTTGCTTGTACTCTCTTCGCTGTTTTAAGTCATGAGAGTCTGGGAGGCGTTGGACAAGACAAATATTTTTTTGTTAGGTGACCTATTTGCTGTTCCTGTCCACAATTGTTGACAGGATTGAAATGTTACCTTTGGAATTCCTATTGAGAGCTTGCTGACATCAGTCAAATTGGGTAGTTCAAATGGCTTAAAGTTGTCTTGAACTGTGGTAGAGTCTTTAGGATCGTGTCCAGCAAGTGAACCTGAGATATGACATGACATATGAAGAACAGGAAAATGTACACCAAGTAGCCAAACTCAATTTGTTTTGAGACAATGTTGTATACAAAGCCATATGAAGAACTAATACCTAACATAACTGCTGCGTCATCCACACATCTGGTTAGGATGCCTGGCACATCCATGGAGTTCACTAGAGGAATGAGACCATGGCGAGAGATCAGTCCATATGTTGGCTTTAAACCTACTACACCACAGTGAGCAGCAGGGTTTCGAGTAGATCCTCCTGTGTCTGACCCTAAGGCTCTATGATTTCAAAAGGATTATCATTAGTAAAATAATTCAGAACATTTCCAAATAATAAAAACGTATGGCTTTAAGATACATGGATTTAAAAATGTGTGAATTCTTCCAGATTAGCAGTCATAATCACACAGCCTAAATTGCAGTCTGCTCCCTATGTCTGCTATTTTTTATCTGTTCCCTTATATTTCTTAGGGTCTCTGAATTAGCCATCAGGAGAGTCCAGTTGCCTTCACAAAGCAGAGGTAGATAGGTAGAATTTAGGCCATCCAAATATGGCCCTAAACATCTACTTCCACCTTCTTTGTCGGTCTGTTCCAATACCGTGGACTCTGAAAGATATGTCTCGTGATTTAGTGTATGATTTTCAGACATCGGTATCTTACTTATTCGGTAGCCAAGACACTGTGAAGCAGCATCTTCCACTATACAAATAAATAGCGACACAGTACAGTACACTTCTTGCCCCTAACAAGAGGGCAAACTTTTCAAAGTGTAGGACATTTTTTCTCTTTCCAAACCTACGAAGCATAGCATCAGAACTCACAGGTTACAGAAGCTTAGGTGCAATTTTAGGCCATAGTAATTTTTTTTTTTAGTTTTCTTGTTTTTTAAGTTGACTTCTTTTTTTTGGTCTTTCACAGGTGAACTCCTGCTCTTTCTAAATCGAAATTTTTATTTCAAAAAATGTAATGGAATTGGAAATTCAGATTGAAATGAAACCCGCTCTTCTCTTATTTTTAATAATTTTAACTTCAGCACCATTTAAAAAATAAAACAGCTTTCATCCACATCTTTGCCAAAAATAAATTAAACTTCAGAAGGAGGTACAATTTTTATTGAAGTGGGTATGTGGCTTTTCCCATAGGCATCTGTTTCCAAGTTGGCTGAACCAATTCAATTGACCTTGCTGAAGTGGAATTTTTTCAAAGCTTTTGTGTTGACATAAGACATCTTCAACTTCGTAGCATTTCTTTACATCCAAATCTCAAATTGAAAAGACAAAGACTGGCAGCATTCCTGATGCTTGAAAGAAACTAATAGAAGGGATATACAATAGGTTATAGGCAATAAAATAGTTGGATGAAAAATCTCCCTGACCTGACAAAGTGCTGAGCAGTGCAAAATGGGAGTTCAGCATGCCCAGCAACAAAAGAGAAGGTGCCAGGCCCTCACCGGATCAGCCCCGTTCTGGCTCAGGACAAGGACCAGCAGTCCATGGGAATGGCTGCACTGAATTCAGTTTCAATGGCATTAAAATGTTGAGTAGACTACATCCTAGCAAAGGGCAATGATATGAGGAGAAGTAACATTTAAAAAAATCATGAAATAAATCAGGTTTTGTATATAAAAACATAATTTTTTTTTAAAAAGCTGTAATGAACATTAGCAACAAATACTTTAATAAGAAAACAGACTCTTATAACATAGTCTATGGGTAAACAAGGACACAGTAACTACAGAGCATTCTTAAACACCTTCCAGTTAAGAGCACAACTGAAATAATCTTCTATAAAATGTGCTCCACTGTGTAGCTCCAAAAACTGCACAAAATGAAAGGTATAAAGTTTTAAGGATCAGATTTCTTTCAACAGTTGGATGGGGAAGGCAGTATAGACAACCGATTTGTTAAACAGATAATAATTATTGTAAAAAAAAAAAAATCCGGCTTGTTTAAATTCCTTTAAAAACAAACAAACAAACAAAATCCCCCCCCAAAAAATAGAACTGTCTTCTTTTTAAAACAGACAAGTTTATAAGTAACTTTGTAATAAGTATCCATGTATCATTTTGTTAAGTCAGGGAACTGAAAGCTTTTAAATCCCAAATATCATGTATTATCCCATAACTCTGCTATAAAAACAAAGGAGGGGAGGAAAGATTATTATACTGTTACAAATTAAGGGATCTCCTCATTTGCTGAATTACATTTTCAATGTGTATTTGTGTAGTGCACTTACTGAGGAAGAGAATGTCACAACTCCCTTGTTAATTTTAAGAGAATATGTAGGAATAAAACTGTCATTCCTTTACTGCCATTATCATTTTATTTCACACAAAGTGGCCATATCAGTACACTGAATAACACTAAAAATGAATAAGCCTAAATTTGCCTACATGGATTAATTCTGGCTGCATGATATGCCACGAATAGACTAAGGATACTGAAATAAATTCTTGCATGCCAGTGCAAATAATCCTCCCATTTCAAACTAGATTATGAGAAAATTATAAAGTTAAAACCTTCCAACATATTTTGAGACGTTTAATACAAAACAACTTTAAAAAGCCTCTTACGCAAAACATGTGAAAGATGACACAGCAGCCGCACTGCCTCCTGAGCTCCCTCCCGTTATTACCCAGTTAGACTCTTTGTCCTCAGAATGGGATTTTGGGACAGATTTTTCCTTGTACTGTCTTGAATAACTCCAGGGATTTCTGACTGGTCCAAACACCCCATCCGTGCTCCCAGATCTAAGATAGTCAGACAGGACAAACATAGACAGAAGTGACAGATGACACACTGCATTCACCAACTGTTTTTTTTCCTTTATCCAATTTCTCATCCTTCATCCTAGCAAATTCAATTTCAACACAATACATAAATCCTTGCGCAGTCAACTTCAGCAACGTTACACAGAATTGTGAAGTTTATAGCACTTCATCCCCTTCTGACACAGAACCTGAACTCGTATCTCTTTCTAACTTCTGCTAATGCCACTGAAAAGAATGTAATCACAAAAATATAAAACTAATTTAAGCTATGTTAACAGTAAAGTTGCGCACCTGCTTCAAAACAAAGGTCTTCTGGGTTTCTAACTCTGCATTTGGTAAAGGCAAAAGAAGATGACCACAGTCTTGTGGAAAACCATGCTGCTAGAGACAGGGGGAAAAAGCCCCGCAGTAGTGGGAACAAGCACTTCTCCATAAATGACACACTATTACTCACTCTGAAGCTCTCTCCTGAGGCCACAGCTAAAGTGGCTTCTCAGAAACTGGTTGCAATCACCTTGTGGTCACCTAAGTGTGAGCTGCCACCAGAAGCAGGGGCAGGGGGTACTTTTGTCCTTCCTCACAACCTTCACCCCACATTCCCCCTGACTCCAGGCTGCCAGTGTTATATTAGCCAAATCATCAGAGTGCGCAGTTGACACAGAAGTTGAAAACTAACTTTATTGAGACATCATTACCATTTAGAGCTGGATCTGCTCCCTGTTCAAGCTCATGGTGCAGTTGTGTTGGTGCTAGCATGAGAGATCATGCAAACACATAGACCAGAGATGAGAGGCCAGCTGTAGGATAAAGCTTTTTAGGAGAATCCTGTGCTTTAATGAGCTTAGACTAGTTGTAAGACTGCATAATCAGTTTTTTCTGTGCTTTTTCCCCTGCTGTTCTTCTGAAGAGTGTCTCTGACACAGAAATTACTTTATCCAAAACAATACAGTCAAAGTATTTCCATCCCACCCATGTGAATTCCCAATCAAACCTCTGTCTTTGGTTTAGGTAAAATAAAAACAAAACCAAAACACAACATTTATTGTTTCTCATAGGTAACTCAAGTCCCAGGCATTCCTTTCCAGACCCAGCAGTTGTGGTGACACAGACTCCCGTCTGTAACGGCCCAGCGCTGTTCCCTGCTATAGCTTGGCTGCCTTCACCAATTTGCTGGAGAATCAATTTGTGAGAACATTTTCCAACATGCTCCTGACAAAAAGTCACCAACATTAGCTTAGGCAATTTAAAGTGTTGCTCTAGATCAGCCTGTTTGCAGCACATCAGGGAATATCTGTACAAATTATTCCAGCGGTTGACTGGCAGTGGCAGTGACTGCCATGGGGGGAATGATCATAATTATCTAAGGGCAAAAACCACCAGCAAGGAGAAACAAAAAGGCAGCAATTAACTGGTGGTGTAACCAATTCCACTAACACACTACTGGATCTGGAAGAAATCTGCTTGGCCTTGGCCTTCTGCAAAGGCCGTACCACTTCCTCCCCTTCAAACATAGCTATAGTCAAACACTATGTTCACAAAACTCAGCGTTTATATCATTTACACAACAGTGTAAATGCTTAGGGAGAAATTCATGCAGCTCTATATACTCTTCACGGGTAAGTATTTATTATTTTCTAACCTCACAGAAAGAGGAGTTAAAGATTACAGGTAGATTGGAACAGATGGTGTGTATTTTATTAATTGTGCACACTAAAAATAATAAATAACAATAATACTACACATCACTCACCCCATTGCAAATTCATCTAGGTTTGTTTTTCCTAAAAGCACAGCTCCCTGATCCAGTAATTTCTGAACTACTGTAGCATTGTAAGGAGAAATGTAACCTGAAAATAACCAGAACAATCAAGAGCAATTGGTAAGATACAGCTGATTTTTACAAGTAGCTCCTCTGAACACTTCAAAGTTGTCATTATTTGTGCATAAGAATTGTCAGTTCACAGTGCCAAAATTTTGCTTCAAGATAACATGAGTAATTTCCAAAATTTAGCAAAAGTAAACCAAATGGTGTTTTGTTTGCAATGTCTTTTTTTTTTTTTTTTTTTTTTTTTTAACTCCACAACTTACAACCCAGTAACTCTGGATTATGCATTTCTAGAGTGTGGAGCTAAGACTTCACACAAGCAAGTTACCACAAGGGTACCAAACTACTGCATTCAGCCCATCTGCAGGAACTGTCTAAAATTAGAAGACATGAGAAACAGCTCTTTACAGAAAAGTGCTAAGCTGTCTTGAATTATCTCCCATTACCGTGAGACAAAGGAGCATATGGTTAACCACAAGCTGAAATACTAACTGGCTGTCCTGTGATCAAATGTGTGCACCCTTGACCACTTATATGAACTACGATGAGAACTGTGACACTTTCATGAGATCCTAGGTAGCCAACAATTCCTTTTGTCAATATTGACAGGGATTTCTCCACCCCAACCCTCAACAGGAACAACAAGGACAACATCAGTCCTACTACTCTCAGCCATGACATTGCAATCAACCACAATGGCCTGAGAATGTGCTTCAAGGAAAAGCATCTCAGGTAACATAACACTTTTTAAAATGGCAAAGTCATATTTTGTTTCTTCTGCTAATAAAAAACCCCATGATCAGATTAGGGTTCTGCTAATTTACTTGAGCTATCTTCCACAAAACTTATCAGTTTTACTTTGGGCAGAATAAAACAGATATAAGAAACGTTTTCAACTTTTGCTATGAAAACGTTCTAATGCCTTGAAAATGTTTATGGCATGTTAATAGAAACAACGAGCTTAGGAAATTTCAGGAAGTTAAAAAAGCCTTATAGAACGTGTTTGTATATTATGCATATAGACAAAAGAATTATTAATGTTTACTCTTCCTACAGCCCTATGAAAAAACTACTTAAGTCAACAATTACCAACAAAACAAGAAGGAAAAAAAAAAAAAGACTGTCTTTGGACTTTGTTAGGTAGAACAGTACTGACTGCTGTCCTGTGGACCTAAAAGTAACGTGAAGCAAAACACAAACTATAGAACAATTCTATTTTAGTATATAGGCTATATTAAACATCACGTTGTTATAAACATCTCATTGTATGAATAAAGGAGACAATGTGCTTACAACAAGAAGATGCACCTGTAATACCAGATGAGCTTGGTAGAGGAAATTTGATAAACATACTTCCTCAAATAAGCTCAGCTCATTTTTTGAAAATACTTAGATTTCTGGAAGACTCCACTCCATAAACCCTCTAAAGAGAAGAGCAAGAGCTGTAAAATGAGATCTGATTTCACTTTAAAAGCTCCACTGTACCTTTTAGCATGTTTGATGCACATGTTGTCTCAATGCCAGCTGTATTAAAGTTGTCTTTTACTGCAATAGGAATTCCATCTAAAACACCCAGCGGCTGACCTGCATTAGGAATTATTGCAAAGACAACAGAGATTAAAGCAAAGTGTGCTATATGTATAGTCTTCTTACCAATTACAGTTTATTTCACATGTCCCTTCCAGTGTTTTTTGGAAGCAAGAATGCTATCCACTTAGCTTTTGATGGTTGTCTGTTACATTTTCAAGAACCATCTTTCATTCTAACTCTAATGTTGACCATTCTGCCCAAACTCTGACCCCGCAGAGCCGAGCTCTGCAAATGTGTCTAAGCCCGCAAGACAGGCAGCTGCTTTCGTATAGATTAGCTATCACAAAGGAGTGCTTACCTCTTCAAATATGACCATGTAATGCTTATTTGAGCCATAGGTGTTGCCTAAATCTATTCCACCCGTAGGCTGAGAGACATAAATTCTGCCTACCTGACATACACAGTAGATATCACCTAAAAAAAAATTACTGAGGTAGAGGAAATCTTCCCTAGGTGATTGATTATCCAGCATCCAGAAAAATAATAAAAAAAGAAAATTAAAATGCCTGTGTCAGGAAGAAAACACTCTGGCTGGCAATTTTCTTAAGCTGTCAGAGGACAGCAAGTGTCACCCAGGATGGAAAACAAGAGAAATTTCCCCTTTTCTGTCTTCCAGGAAACGCAAAGGAAAATGAGGATGGTCAGCCTATAAATGCTGCAGATAACAGGTTTTAATGCTGTTCTGTTCAGCAACAAATAACTGCAATTAATAAAGTTGCTTTATTTTCATTTGCTTTCTTAATTGAAATTCTGATAGGCTGAGCCAGGTGTTTGTCTACCTCAGTTAACAGGCCTCCAAAAGACCACTGCATCTTCCTGTTTGTGGTAACTGTTGGCTACCAATTCAAAATAAGCTGATGAAGGAAAGAAGAGGCAACCAGTAGCAGTGTTCAAGAACCAGAGCGCCTGTTTAATCTGCAGCGCCTGGGGTTTTGCCTCTGGTTTTTGAACTGAGCGCGCTACTGGGTGCCAAGCACACACACCCATAAGCACGCACCCACAGCAGTGTCACCGCAAGCCTCATCCCCTAATAAATAGTCAAACAAGTAGCGCATTCACCTGCTTGAAAAAGAAAAGATGTTTCATCTAACACAAAAGAGCTCCTCCACAACAGCTTTTTAAGGACTAATACTAATTATTAACAAACTTACCTCTTCTGTATCTTTTTTCTGATTCTTCAGCCTGCTTCAAAGCAGTTTCTTCCGCTATGGTAATATAAGCATTAAGGAACTTGGTGCTTTTGACGAGGGAAAGGCACCTCTGGCAGAGCTCCGTCGGAGTGACATGTCCTTCCTTCAACGCTGCCGCAACCTGGAAGCGCAATCCCCCTTCAAGGCAGCCAGGTGACAGTGCCCACTTCACGGCCGTAAGGGGATAAAGCGCGATCCCCGCTCCCCCTTCGGGAAGGAGCCGGCGGGAAGGGCTCCCCCAGACCCGGCTAGCCCCGGGCTCCGGGGAGGGGGAACGTGAGGGGACATCGCGGCGGGCCCGCTCGTCCC
>NW_009630537.1:0-10541 GCF_000690535.1 Cariama cristata
GCGTTTCTTGGGGATTGATGCTGGGGCCAGTACTGTTTAATGCCTTTTTTTTTTAAAGATTGCAGGTCAAGAGACACGGTCATGCCCTGCCGCAGGCCCGTTCCACTCTCCTCTCAGCCCATCTCAAACTCCTCCCCATCGGTCTCTCTCACTCTGAGAGCTACTCTGTGTGCTTTCAGAGGCTGTTGGAGGTTATCTGCCTGTTTCTTCACTGCCCAAGGTGTGCTCTGCGTGCAGTGGGGTTCTCCTGGTCTGAGTCGTACTTCCCTGGCCCTCCAGTGGTACCGTGTGTTCTCCTTGGGCTCTTTTAACATCTCTGCTTCTTTCTGGCTCTCTGTGAGGCTGCTCTGTGCTCTCTCACCATTCTTTCAGTCCTTCTGCTATATTTTTTCACCTCTCCGAGGCCCAAGGCGACTGTATGCTCTCTGGGTCTCTTTCTTGTCTACTTCTTTCCACCTTTCTGAGGCTAGTCTTTGTTATCCTTCACGTTTGCAAGCTCTATGCTATTTTCTTACCGTTGCTGAGACTACTCTGTCCTCTCTGAGGTTCTTTCAGGCTCTCTTCTAGTCTCTCAGGCTCTGCAAGGCTTCTCTGGGACTCCTTCAACCTCTCCACTTCTTCCATAGCCTCTCCAAAGCTGCTACGGCCACCTTCCAGGCTTTCAGTCTGTTCCTTCCTCTCACTGAGGTGACTTTGGAGCATTTTCAGTCTTTCTGCTGTTCCCGCCCCGCAACTTCTCTGATGTTAAACTGGGGTTTCTGAGGCTGTTTCAGTCTCTTCAAGGTTTGTGGTATCTTCTTCTGGGACTTTTTCAGCCTCCCTGCTTGTTTCTTCCCTTCTCCGCCGTTGCTCTCTTAGCCTCTCTCTTTTCTTAGCAGCTGCCGTCATACTCTCCTAGAGTTCTTCCAGAATCTCTGCTGCTTTCTTGTTACTGTCAAGGTCTCTGGTGTGGTCACCATGGTTCTTTCAGGCTTTCTACTAGTTTCTTTTACAAATTTTGGCTCATTTTTCCTTCTTTGATGCTACTGTTTGGGGCACTTTCAAGCTTTCTGCCTTTTTTTTTTCCCCTCAGTGTTCTCTGAGGCCACCCTCTGTCCTACTGGGTACTCTGGAGCTCCTTTAATATCTTGGATTGATACTTTTTTATTGCTGAGCCCTCTTTGGTATTCCTTGGGGGTTCCTTTGCCTTGTTGAGCTCTTTCTTGGCCTCTTTGACATTGCTACATTTTGTTTCCTTGGGCACTTACAGGCTTTCCTCCCTTCCTTGAGGCTACTTTATGTTCTCTGAATCTCTCTCAGACTCTGTTGCTTTGGCTTCTGCTTGGCTCCACTGTTTCATCTGGGGATCTTTTAGACCATCTTCTACTTTCCTGGCATTTAGAGGGCTACTCTGTGATCTTTTTCTATCTCTCTCAGTGTTTAATCAATTTTCACAGTTTCTCTGAGACTTCTCAGTGTCTTCTGGATGTCTTTCAAGCTCTCTACTACTTTGTCCTCTCTTTTGACTATTCTATATTCTCTGGGACACTTGCAAACTCTTTCCTCTATTACCAGGCTCTCAAAAATAATTTGCTGTTCTTTGGGGATCTTTCACACCTATTTCTGTTTTATTATTGTTTTGAAGGAGGAGGAGAGAGGACGGGGGGATCTTTTCAGAGCTGCAATGGCTTCAAGAGCTCTAGACTTCAACTGCAGTGGAGTTGGAATAGATCTCTGCAGTCACGTTTTGGAATTTTTTTGGTCCCCTTTTGGTTTTGGTGGTAGTTCGGGTTAGGAGAGAAAAGAGCTCAAAGAGGCACCTTTTAAAAAATCCTTTATTTTTATATCATCCTAGTAAAAATCTTTTATATAAAGGCGAAAGTAGGTATTGCATAGAAGAAACACTGGTGCAAACATCACCTGGTGGGAATGGCATGTTGTTTCTTAGTGTCTACTATCTACTGCACAACAGATGGCTAGCCCATAGGCAAACATCTTCAGGTTTCCCCATGCCAGCTACAGGATGAAGCTGCTCAACTCTATGGAAAGACATTACATCAGAATTACGTGTGCCCCAGTCCGTGCTGCTCCCAAGAACCATCTGCCGGGCAAACACCCTTTCCCTCCTTGCCTTTTCTGTGCCTGACCAATACATTGCCCAAGAAAGACCATGAGGATCAGTTCGGCTGCCTTCTGCTTGCACCCCTCCTGAGTGTGAGTTTGTATTTCACGCATACAAACGGGGGGTGGACACAGGATAGGTGAGTTGGCCTAACATGACCATAGTCCAGGAACTAAACACATGACATACACAAGGCATCTTCTGTCATCTTGGAGACATTTATGCTATTGTTTTTATCATCTCACAAACTACTTAGCTATGGGCACTTCTTTTGAGCACCCTCCACCCGGGCTTCCTATAGCCTTGGTACCACCAGGAGGGAACAGAATTCACTGCTATCACTGCAACAGCTTTCAAGTAGAGGTTCTTTGAGCAATTCTCCTATTCTGTCTCTGCTAAAGTTCTGCTGCAGCTTCCAGGCATGAAGCACAGTGAGACGGCAGGTACGCTACAGTCTGAAGGAACACTCGGAGAAACAGCACTTCTACACACTTGAACTGTGCTTTCATGAATTAGAGGTACAGAGAGGTATGCATTTATACAAATCAATATTTGTGTATATTAAAGATACTTTTACTCAGTATCTGTTTTTATTTAAAAACATGCTAAAAACTTATCATTAAATAATCAGAGCGACATTTGGGGAAAACACACAGCCAGCCACCCACCAGCATAAGCGAAAAAAGTGCATACATACATGAGCCAAAGCTCCCTTTGACCAATTTACAGGACAGTTAGTGCCTTCTCTGACAAACTGACTGATGCAGCCTCATGCTTTCCAGGGCTGTTTTTTGTTGCCTGGAAAATGGCATTATTTTTCTGCTCCTTTCAGGATGTCTGTCATCACCTCCCACACCAGAAAGTCAGCTGGAGACACAAATCAGCCCTGCTTTTGACTCCCTTCCTGTAGGTGGCTTCATAGAGATGAATACATGAAGCTCGTGTAACTATCTCACTTAATACTGTGCTTAAAATGCCAAAAGTAGTCATTAAAAAAAGATTTCAGGATCTATGCCGCTAGATCGTGAAATGGAATGAAGCATTCTAGAAAAATAAGTTTGGATGGAAGGCAAAGTAGCTGAGTTTGCAACTACACATTTCATCTCTGAGTTACTCATAAACATTTTTTATTTCCTTATTACTTTCACTAATATAATATTTTACCATTTTTTGTTCAAAAACTGACTGCAGATTAAAATTTAAGATGTGGCAGGTACCACTGTGCGACCCAAAAGGACAGAGATGATGCTCCTGCTCAGCCCTGCACCCTGCTCTTTTTGAACGCCAGAGAAAGCTAGAGAAAGCTAAGCACATCTGCCCAAAGGGAGAATGAAGTGGAGCCATCAGATGAAAATCATCCTGTCTTTTCTGGCAAAAATGGGAACGCATCTTAGCAACTTTGGATACAGTCTTACATTTAGCAGCAAGTACACTGGGCATGAGAGCCCCTTCTTCAACATGGAACATCCATCTCCAGTGGGGCTCAGATGCTCCTGGTCCCAATTTTTGTTAGAAATGGAAGTAAAACTGGATTCAGATTCTGTGCTTTCCCTCTGCTTCTTCAAAGGCAAACCAAGTGAATTAGCTGAACCCATACGGCTTTGTGTGCTTCAGCGGGAAACAAGAGCCCTGTGAAACTTTGGGCATTGTGCTCATATGGGCAAGGGCCATGCTCCAAGAATAGTAACCTCCTTCTTCACTGCAACACCCAAATTCACCTCGATCTCCCACACATTCACACTCCTTCCTGTCACACTGATTTCATAGGAACTCAAAATTAAGTGACACATAAGCCACACAAAACGCTATCGCTGCCAAGGTACAGATGCATGCAGGACCTACTAGGAAGATAAACGGGACTAAAAACTCCCAGATATGAAGTGGTTCAACAGCCCACAAGGAAAAGACAGGCTGAATGATACAATTAAAATACTGTCTTTGAAGAGTTTAAAGTAGAAATATTCAGACTGGACATTAAGAGAAACTTGTTTACCAGAGGAGTAGTTTGACATGGCATGGCTCTGAAAGGCACAAAATCTCCATCCTCAACAGTTTCTGAAACTCAGCCCAATAACGTCATAGTAAACCCCACCTCACACAGACGACAGTACCCCTTTGAGAGTGACAGTGGATGAGGTAACCTCTGAAGGTCACTTCTGACTGCTGCTAGACAAAAAGCAGCGTTTCTTTCAGGGCTGAGTCAAGCCCTGACTGGAGTTAAATCAGAACATCCTCCAACGTCTGAACCTTTCCTCCTTCCTTCACAAAACAGCAAAAACCTGGAACAAAGGGTAAATGGAGGCTGCTTGCAACGAAGCAGCATTAAAACTACAGGAATATATGTTCAAGTTTTCTAACAGGAATGTCGGTAAAAATAAGCATTGCAGTAAACTCTGAACTACCCCATTGGACGGACTTGGCAATCCGTCAGCAAGAACCAATTCTGCACTGAAGGTGTGACAATACGTACTGTCTCTGAGTGCTGTTTTGGAAATTGCCCCTTTCCCGCATCATCTGGTCACCTTTAATGAAACCACCTTTTCCAGCTCAGGGAGACAGCTGTCATCTGCCTGAGGAAACCCCTTCAATGAAGGGCATGGCATGACAACGTTGCCATCCCCTTCCTTCACATCCAGCAGCATGCCATGCCTTGGGCAAACTTTTCGAAACAGACAACACAATCTGTGAAGTCTGCTGCCAGCTGGCCAGTAGGTCAGACTGCAATCTCTCTCCTTCGTGCCAGGGAGCAGTAACTTGCTTAGTCAGTACTTTCAGCTTTCAAACTAGCATGACATCAAAGCAGCCAGGCACTGCTTTAGGTGAGTAAAGACACTGGAACTTGGCCTCACAGGAGTAGGAAGCTCACCATCTGGTCCAACAGGAAGGCATTGCATTCCGTCCGAGGAAAGAGCCTCTGATTTGAAAGAAACCAGCTTTGTTACAGTAAGGGCATCAAGGCCCTGATAAAGGTAGATGATGCCTCCCCACGGACTTGAGAAAGGTTATGTCTTTATTTGCCTGCATCAACTGTCAACTTTGAAAAACATGTCCTCTGGAGATCGCACAGTGGTTCCCAAATTAATGTACAATAAATGTGTAAAACCAAAACCAGTAAGAAGTTATAAGTCAGGCAACTAAATTCTAAGCTATATCCATCGTAATAATCATCGTCATCATTATCATAATAAAAAAGTATACACCGTAAGGTACAAGAAGCTGCAAAGCAAAGCAGCTCCGGTTCCTAGTACTCTCAGTTAGAGTGGCTTTTCCGAATCTTCCAATAAATTGGACACGAGGGTTGAAAACTTAATGGAAGACTTTGAAGAATTCTCCCTTGAAGTTGAACACACATAATTTTTGCACATATAGCATGGATTAGTAGAGCAAAACATTTTCTTAAGTTAAGAAACATTCTTAGAGCAGATCTATGATTTTGTGTAGAAAATCCATTTGTTGGGGGTGTTCCCCCCTCTTTGGCAAATAAATGGCAAATGTGAAACAGACAAAAAAATTAGTCAAATACCAAGTTGTGATAATAACCGGACAAGTAACAACAAAGTAGATCGGTCAATGGGACGGATTCCCTCAGCAGGGCTAGGCTTGATACACTTTACGGTCGTTCCTTTTGTTCATTTTTATGATGAGAAAGAAGGGTTGATGTGATAATGTTTCGGAGGCTTTAGGCATCATATTTTTTGCCAGTCCTGTGAATCTGCTGGAAGAGTGTCATGGAGAAGGCCATGCCAAGAATCTGAAGGAAAACAAACAATAAGGGCTTCAGTATAGGAAAGCTACCAAAACTGCACTGCTGACCTGTGGTCATGGTCCAGCTGTAGTTTTAAAAGGCATTCTACACTAGCCACATTTCTCAAGCTTCAACACTGATCAGTAAACTTGGATGTATGTTGTTCGGGCACACAGTGATGTTCAGAGATGTATCTGTCAGAGCACAGATGGAGGCAAAAAGCTCTCAGGGCTTTTTGTCCTATGTGCAATAATTTTCAGAATCAATACATACAAGTCACTCTTCCTTTTTACCCAACAACTTGTGCTTGTTTAGCCAGATAACTGTGACTGAATACATCAGATTCAGGTATTCTTCCCCAAAAGTACAGCAGTGATACAGGAACCCCCAAACCTTAACAGATTATGATGATACTTCTGCATGTCTTTTTTAAAACACGTTAACCTACTTGATTCAGTGGCCATGATTTGACTAATTTTGGCAATTTCTAGAACTTGCTTCCAAACTTAAAAAAAAAAAAAAGGTTCTCTAAGGGACAGCGTAACAAATGGCTAAACATGGGAACTTCAAAGTGGTGCTCTGAAGCCAAAATGCAGGTAAGCAAACCCCCACTGTAGCATGTTTTCCTTGCAGGACTGACTACTGACCTGCTTCCTTTCTGAGTAGACGGCCTTAAATGAACTCAGAAAACAAATCTGATCTTTTTGAAATCATGATCAAACTCAAAGCAGTTGAGCACCACTTTTCACACAGCAGAATCAAGAATGCTGACAGCAAATCAAAGCCCTGTTGACAGACATCATACCAGCATTACCTGCATTATGAGGATGCACATCCCAATCGAACCAAGGACATGCTTATTCTCATCGAACCAGGTCATAACTCTCTCATAACATCCCTGAAATGATGAAAGATGAAAATTGAAATCCCAAGGTGACATTTTCTTTCATGTGCATTCCCTCTATTTTCTTCCTTCCCACCCTGCCCTAAGCCTTGACCTGGGCAAAGCGAGCCTTACTGTTTTCCACACTAATTCGGTGGAGTTCCGTCCACAGTCTTGGGAATTTTCCGTACAACATCGGTCTGGGACAGTGTTTTCTCCCAGCACTGGGTACCAATCCGTAAAGTCATTCACACCACAGCATTTCATCTATGGCAAAAGTAAAGGATTAATAAATTAACTAGCACAATTTGTGAATCATGCACCACCACAAACTTTTACTTCCACTAAACCACTGTTTTCAATAGGGCTGCCACAACACTTTTGTATTTTTAAAGTGCTTTGTGTTCAGTGATCACTAAAAGCAAATACTTAACAAGATTAAAAAACCCAAAACCAAACAAAACCAAAGAAAATAAACAGTCCCGTGCCCAAGGTATGTTAGTCTTCTTGTCACAGAGACATGAGCCCAAACACCAAAACATAAGATAACCTGCCCAAAACTGTGGAACGGCAAAAGTATAGCCGCCAAAGCCGCAGTTCTACCTATGCAAGTTTTGCTGCTTCTCCTCTGTTTCAGATCATCTCTGTGCCTGTGATAGGTACAGAGAATCTCAGAGGTCAGCATCTTTCACGTTACAGAGTGCACTTTGATCCTTGGTTTCACAGTACCTCCTGGCTGCTCAAGAGTGCAAAATCAGAAACCAAAGCCTGCAGTAGTCAGATTTTAGACTTGGCATGGATGCCACAGTTAACAGACTGCAGCAGCCTTTATTGTGGCTTTATTGTGCCAAATTGTTATTTTTTTTCTCTTGGGAAAATATTTTACCTCTGCTTGAATGATATTCCATGCATTTTTCAGTCCAACATTATTTTCTGAATTGTATAGCTTCATACCTTCCTTCAGATCCTTCTTTGCACTCTCACTGACCTGCACCGTGTAAAAAATACAGAAAGTGAATGCACTGCTGTTTAGAGGAAAGGACCAAATAGCACAGACTTGCGTACAGAATGCATCTCTCTTACCTTCTCTCACCACAAACTTAACCTGGGTAGAAAGCTCCATCATAGCTTCAAGACTCTCACAAGTCAGTGGGACCTTTCAGCACCCGCCAAGGCCTACTCTCTCCCACAGATTGCAAAATACTGGATTAATTCGCATGAGATAGGAGACCAAAGAGCTTCATCTCTACTAAAAGTCCATTTGGATCCATCTGATCCAAACTAAACGAAGAGTAATCAGCAGAAATCTGCTGAGCTTACTTTAATTTTGCCGGAGATAGCTGTTGGCAATACCCTACAGCACCCTCTCCTGCCTATAACCTATGGCCTACTTTAATTTGCTAATATCACAAAACCGGAGTCCCAGCCTCCCAACCTTAACATAAGTTATCCCTCGCACAGGTTCAGCCAGCCTACAATAAATGGCGAATATAAAATCAATTGAAAAGGGGCATTATTATTGTTCTCCTCATGGGGACAGGCTTGTAGGATTTATGACTTTCAAACGTGCTCTTCTTTCTTTAGTGGAGAAAGAGAAACTTTGGCAAGAGAATCTTTGGCAGCAGGCTGGCCAGCTTGGTGAGGTGGCCTTTAAACCAAAGGACTCAGGGTGCGGGGTCCAAAGTGACAATGCCCACGCCATCGCATCCAACTGGGGAGTAAGCCAGGCCAACCAGAACAGCGACAAACGTTCCTTAGCTGCCTCCCAAGAAGAGAACCAGAAGGCCACCCACCTCAAGGGTGTGTATGGCTATGGTGGATCCTCTTGCACCCCTCCTGGGAAACCTCCATGCTCAATTACCTCTCTGAAATGCCTGTACACCAATGCATGCAACATGAGCAATAAACAGGAAGAATGAGAGATCTGTGTGAGGTTGCAGGGCCATGATCTCTTTGCAATTACAGAGACATGGTGGTTGGATAGCTCACGTGACTGGAATGCTGTCATGGAAGCATTTAGGAAGGACAGGCCAGGAAGGCGAGGTAGTGGAGTTGCTCTCTGTGTAAGGGAGCAACTGGAATGTATCAAGTTCTGCCTAGGGGCAGAATAAGAACGAGTCGAGAGCTTATGGGTAAGAATCAAGAGGCAGGCTACTATGGGTGACGCTGTTGTGGGTGTTTACTACAGGCCACCTGATCAGGATGAGGAAGTCGATGAGGCCTTCTACAGACAGCTGAAAGCAGCCTCACGATCCCAAGCCTCGGATCTCATTGGGGACTTCAACCACCCTGATACCTGCTGGGAAGACAACACAGCCAGGCACACACAGTCCAGGAGGTTCCTGCAGAGCACCGATAACTTTTTGACACAGGTGCTGGAGGAGCCAACGAGGAGAGGGGCTCTGCTGGATATTGTACTAACAGAGAAAGAGGGACTGGTTGGGGATGTCAAGCCTGGGGGCAGCCTTGGCTACAGTGACCATGAGATGGTAGAGTTCAGGATCCTGCGTGGAGGAAGAAGGGCAATAGGTAGGATTACTACCCTGGACTTCAGGAGAGCTAACTTGGGCGTCTTCAGGGACCTGCTTGGAGGGATCCGATGGGTTAGGGCTCTGGTAGGTAGTAGGGCGTAAGAGAGCTGGTTAATATTCAAGCACCTCTTCCTCCAAGCTCAAGATCGGTGCATCTCTATGAGTAAAAAATCAAGCAAGGTGGGCAGGAGACCTGCAAGGAGTTTCTGGCAAAACTGAAATGGAAGAAGGAAGTTTATGGAACGTGGAAAAAGGGACAGGCCACTTGGGAGGAATATAGGAATGCTGTCAGAGCATGCAGGGATGTGATGAGGAAGGCTAAGGTCCACTTGGAATTAAATCTGGCAAGGGATGTCATGGACAAGAAGAAGGGCTTCTACAAATACATCAGTAGCAAAAAGATGACTAGGGAAAATGTGGTCCTGCTGTCGAACAAGGTGGGTGCCCTGGTGACAGAGGATACAAAGAAGGCAGAGTACTTGAATGACTTCTTTGCTTCAGTCTTTACTGCTAAAGACTGGGGCCCTCAGGAATTCCAGATCTTGGAGGTAAGAGAAGAAGCCTGGAGAAAGGAAGACTTTCCTTTGGTCAAGGAGGATCAGGTTAGAGATCATTTAGGCAAACTGGACACCCACAAATCCATGGGCCCTGATGGGATGCACCCATGAGTGCTGAGGGAGCTGGCAGATGTTATTGCCCAGACACCCTCTATCACCTTTGAAAGGTCATGGAGAACAGGAGAAGTGCCTGAGGACTGGAGGAAAGCCAATGTCACTCCTGTCTTCAAAAAGGGCAAGAAGGAGGACCCAGGAAACTACAGGCCAGTCAGCCTCACCTCCATCCCTGGAAAAGTGATGGAGCAGCTCATTCCGGATGTCATCTCTAAGCATGCGGAGGAAAAGAAGGTTATCAGGAGTAGTTAACATGGATTCACCACGGAGAAGTCATGCTTGACCAATCTGATAGCCTTCTGTGATGGCACAACTGGCTGGGTAGATGAGGGGAGAGCAGTGGATGTTGTCTACCTTGACTTGAGCAAGGCTTTTGATGCTGTTTCCCATAACATCCTCACAGGTAAGCTCAGGAAGTGTGGGTTGGATGAGTGGACAGCAAGGTGGATTGAGAACTGGCTGAATGGCAGAGCTCCGAGGGTCGTGATCAGTGGCACAGAGTCTAGTTGGAGGCCTGTAGCTAGCAGTGTTCCCCAGGGGTCAGTTCTGGGTCCAGTCCTGTTTAACCTTTTCATCAACGTCCTGGATGAAGGGACGGAGTGTACCCTCA
>NW_009630538.1:0-83512 GCF_000690535.1 Cariama cristata
CCTGCCAACCCCTACCAGTCTGGGATTCTGTGATGTGCATCCTAAAGGATGCTCAGATCCCACGTGAGCACAAGAAAGCACAAAGCCCAGTCCTCTCCCTTCAGCTCAGGACTTAAACAGAACACTGTTCAGTTTGCCCCTCAGCTTTCCCTAAGGACTTAAAAAACCGAAAAGGATGAGGTGAGAGACACAAAGAAGGATCCACATACCTGTTCCTATCTTCAAACCTTTCTGTACACCTCCGACAGAAAAGTCTGATGGCTACACATCAGTGGTTTCAATGACAGGTCAGGCCTGAGTGCCGCAAGTACGTTTCTGTACAGACAGGCCTTGTATCTAAGTACTGAAACAGCCTGAAATGCTGAGCTCCCACTATCCATATTGCTCCCGTACAGCAACTGGACCCTACAGATGACCCCTACCCACGTGCCAGGCAACTCCATGCTCCTTCTAGAGGGTCACCGATGTGTCTTTTCCGTCTGATGGCACGGGAGGGTTAGATAGGATACACGAGGGCAGCACCGTATATGAAGTCCACGCATGGTATGTGGTCACCTGCACATTCTCTGAAACTGAAAAGTTCTGCAGTTTTCCTTCTTGAAGAGCCTAGAGGGTGCATCCTGCTGTAAATCCATTTCTGAGTCCTCAGGGTAAGCAACACAGGTGGGAAATTCTCAGTAAACACAGCTGTGCAGTTTACATCTTTACTTTGGCCTCGGCAGGATGTTCCCTGAGCTTACCGTCTGGGTTGGGAATGTTTTATCTAAGTTTTCTTCCGTCCCTTTAGAATCTGGAAACTGTGAGAAGTTTTAGTTCTCCCTTCTTTGTTCTAAGTTCCCCCAACCACCCTGTGCAAGTTTTTCAGTAACCATCTTTGGTGTTTCATCTTTTTGATGACTTAATTAATGACAAAAACCATGTGCAAGAATTCAAAAACCTGATCCTAGTTTCTCCAAACATTCATCCTCAGATTCTAAAAAACGATGTTTCTGTTGTTTGCAGAGAGATGAAGATAATCTGCTTTTTTTAGGACATCACCTCCAGTATTTGTCTTCATACATAGAAAAAGAAATATTTTCTCCAACACCAATTCTGCCACCCACTATTTTTTCTTTCTTTCAGTTTTTTAACCTTTATTACTACGTTGTGTCTTGATGTTTTCACGCAACCCGATAGCGCCTCATTTGCTGTCTTGCTATTGATTTATCATGCCATATTACAGAGACATCATTCTGCAATGCAAGTTCACAGTGATTACCACTTAATCTTTGCCTGCATTCTGCATTATCACCTGAAAACATTGAACTCAATCTAACAATTCAGAGCTCTGAAGTCTCTTTCCACCACTGCTTCAATCAAAGGAAAGCAGCTCAGTCTTCCTGGATGGGGTTATGCTGAGTTACACGATTCAGAAATACAAGTGATCTTTTAGGGTGAGAAAGGAGCCTGTCAGGCAAGAATGACTTTCAAAAACTGTTCTGGAGCAGGTGGGTGATTGGAAAGAAAGAAAAAGAATCAAAAAAGAAAACAAAGCCCAGAAACTTTTAGGTATACGTGTTCCTTGAAGGCATCCTTGCCTAGTCTCCATCTCTGAAGTTGTGATTCCTGACCACAGCCTCAGCGGGGCATTTTCACTTGGAATCTTTCAGGTACGATGCTCACCTGGACATTACCAATTTCATTTACAAAGCCAATGCAAAAGCGGTGACTGATGGTTTAACACTCCTGAAAATATTTTATCTAGTAATGAAAGCATCACAACTTTTTTTGCCTAAGTAAGTAAAGCACAAATGAAAAATAGCAAAGAATAATTTTTCTAAAAAATTGGCAAAGTTTAGAATTTTATGAACAAGTACATTTTTACATCTCAGAACTAAAGTAAGAAGACTATAAATGTACTCTAGTTGCCTCAATAAACAGATCGTTTCGCTGACTAGCACACATAGAAATTCCTCTTGATGGAATCCGTCCCTTTACAAATAGTGCAACAAACTCCAACATAAAATAGTACAATATAATTTCTCAGTGTCTTTTTAATCATACTTGAAATATGAAAACGTTGTTCCATTGCAATTTCCTTTCTAGTCCCTTCTCGGTCATGACTCAGGGACAGTGCTTAACAATGTGCCCCATTTTAAGTGCGATCTTACATCACAAACGTAGTTCCAATGCACCTTGAATGTTTTTAGATTTCAATAGACAGTGAATATTTGGGGAGCTTAATATGTACAGGATCAGGAATACCTCCCTGACTTAGGGGGGCTGCATTTTTTTCCTTTTTTTTAACTATTCACCTCATTCATCCTACTAGATGTTCATTGATGTTCATTTGCAGTATGTTACTAAGAACTCCGCACGGTGGTTCAGTAAACTACCATACAGCTTTCCTTGTCTCGAAATTCTCATAACTGCCCTTTTTCACTGCTAACTTTCCAGGGAAGATGCCATGTACTCTCACATCAACAGAAAATAACTTCTAAAAATCAGCACTACAGGAAAAGATAATTTGTAAAGGCACGTATTTTTTCTACAGGGAAAAATAGAAAATGAAAAGGGAAAAAAAAAAATCCAAATGGAGAATAGATAAGAACAGGGACGAGGAATGAGCTAGCAAAACCATCATACCAGTTATCACCTAGAATGGCTTGTTTTACCAGAAAATTTGTTCCCCTTATGTGTAGGTTTCTCTGGTAAAAGGGAAAAGTAGCAATTGCTAAACTTAATATCCTTACCTCAAAAAAAAAAAAAAAAAAAAAAAAAAAAAAAACAAAAAAAAAAAAGACAACAAATGAAGATAAATCTTACTGTGGAAGATTAAATAAACCATGGCAAAAATTTCCATCAGGCAGTTTCAATTTGTGAATTATCTTTTACGATACACATTCAGTGATGAATGACTAGCAACAGGGATTACTTCAGAGGAAGATTATTTCTTACCTGACTTGTTCTTGCACTCGATATCATAGCCGGTGATGGGGCTGTTTCCATCAAATCCCATGGTCCACCTGAGGGCAATACTGCGTGCTCTCACCTCTCGGATTTCTATTTCAGGAGGGTCGGGGGGCTCTGAGTGAACACACAGGGTTTCAGTCAGAAGAAAGCTCGTACTCTTGACAGGATAACATCAATGAGTGTGGCACTGGCATAGCTTACCGGTGGTAAGCTCTCACGGCATTTTCTCCGGTCACTCATTAGCACCCTGAACCAGTTAACCATCTGCTGAAGAATACTCAGCAGAGGGAGGAAAAGTCACTTTTCTACTATGAGGCACTGATGTAATCTTGAATACTGACTTCTGTGTAACCTTCTTACATGCAACGTAGAGTTGCGTTTCCTTAAAAGCGCTCCAGATTGGACTACTCATGCTAGGAAAGATTTTTGCCTTGAACACCACGTTTCACTGATACTTCTACAGTTTTTACCCAAAAGGTGATGGTAGAAATATGAATATTAAACTTAAAAGTGCTAAATTTGGTGGGGGGAGGGAGCAAGGTTTCTATCTTTTTGAGTTTGTTTAAAAGACTTAATTTAATAACAGAATAATTTGATAACAGTATAAAATTACACTAAAGCCTCTTTCTGCCTCTAGAGTTAAGGTTGTAAATAAATAGTATTTATACCCATTCTAATGCCCCTTTAAATTTTCACGGCAGTTTAAACGAGCAGTGGTGTAACTGAGAACCTGTCCCCAAACTCCACCTAAATTTTTCGACAGAGCTGCCTTAGGCATTCACTGAAATCTGCTGTTACTTGAAATCATAAGCGGGCAGAAAGGAATCTGCAAGTCCTAGAAACGTGTTGTGTGCATGCTCAAAGGCATACAAGCACAGGAACAAGCATCGCACAGAAATCGGCAGTGGCCAGTGGCTGAGTCCTGCCCGTGCTCTGCATCTCAAACGTTGTCACCTCGGCCACCCCAGGACTTGCTCCTGTCTGCCGGAGTGAAACCCCGCGGGAAGGGAACCCCAGCCCTGGGCACCATAGGTTCCTAGAATTTGCACGGTGCAAACTGATTGCAATTTATTTTGACTGATTAAACTTGAAATATTTTGTTGAAGGATCCACAGTAGGCTTAACGTTTCTCTAGAGCTAAAGTCAGATCACTTTTGCTTTATTTCAGACTCGGGTTTTAAGCACTTTCGTTCTTTAAAAACAGATGCAACCCTCTCCCCTCAAAAAGTACCCCCTCATGTCCACCGTCCCTGCTGAAGATGATAGTTTTAAGTGTCTCCAGTAGATTGTCAGCGAGTGTAGTGAAGAAAAATTCTTCCTATTAATTTGTACAGATCTAGAAAGACTCAAGCTTATCCTTTGTTCTGATTTAATCTGTGATGCTGGAAAATGAAAGACTGAGCATCTTAATGTGGCTCCTCATGTCGTTGACAATGAGGAATGCATTTAATTAGGAATCAGTGCCTCCCTCCCCCCAACAGATTTCGGAGGATGGCATACACTTACTGTACTACAATAGCTGTGTTTTTTTCCTTATGTTGTCCTCTTCCTACCTTGCACAGTGAGCTGAATTATTCCACGATCCTCTCCATAAGAATTGATGGCATGGCAGGAAAAGAAGCCAGAATCTTCACGCACAGTTGGCAAAATCTATAGGTGGTTTGAAAAGAAGTGATTGATTGAACAGCACGCAGAGAAAAGAAACCAACAGCTTTTCTGTATGGTGCAAGACAAATTGTACAAACTGTTTTACTTGACAGTAATAAATAGATATTGCATGTTATACACATACATACATACGCATAGCAAAGCATCCAAAATACTGAGACTTATCAAAACTACCAACACCTGCGCTGAGGAAGCAGGCTTTCAGCTCTACATGTGTAGTCAGGAGCTGGAGCACCACCTATTCTTGTGGTTTCTCATTAGGAGTCCTGTTTCCAGTTACTCAGAAGTTTGCCAAGTATTTAACAGTTGGCTGAAATTTTCCATACACAAAATGCTGCCTCCAAATTTTTCCAGTTATTTCTGAAAATAACTCGAGTGGCTGAAGTCTGTGTGGAGGAAATAAAGGTTCAAACACTGGTGGTGAACCCTGTAGTATTTAACATGGTGCCTCAGAATAAAATTTTGGGTGGTCTTTCTCTTCAAATTGTTATTCAATAACATAGAAATGTATACATAATCTTTACGTACATGATCATAATGACATTTTTCTACAGGACCACTGCTTCACTGAAAGTACAATAGGGAGAGGATTTTTTTTTAAACGAGTAGATATTCCAAATACCATTTTCTTCTCATTATTCAGTGTGCTGCTCCACACTTTATTTACTGCACACAGTTCAAACTGTGCCATGAAGACAGACTTACTCATTTTCTCATAACCTTTTCTGTGGCTTCACCTATGCAATACCCCTTTCAGAAACATAAGTGAATTTATTTTCATAAACCCTGACATCATGAAGAGTATTACCACCATTTCATACGGGGAATTAAGGAACCAGACATATGATAACGTTTGTGGCTGCTTGACGAGTTGACACATATTAGCTGAGCCTTGGTAACTCCACATGCCCTTTATTCCTCAGCAAAGCCAAGGTAATATGAGCACAACTCTCATTCACCACTGGTTGAGTTAAATGGACTCATTTACCACTTGCTACAAGGATATCGGGGAGTTATCATCTGAGATGTGGTAACTTGTCAAGCTGGGCTAAGTTGCACGTGTGGCTGAGCTTTAAGATAGGAAAACAAAGTTTTTCAGAGCCCGATTTAATACATCTAGGGCCTTCCTTCCCCCCCCTCAGAATCCTTAGCAATAAATAGCATTTCATGTGTTCATAACAGCTTCCATTGAGTTAAGCTGCAGCTATGAGGGCTTAGTACTTCTGCAAATCAGACCCCAAGGGCTCAAGGCAAGTACCTAGAAAACAAAGAACACACAATTATTGGCCACCTGTGAAAAGTTTGGTTTCAATGATCAGCCTTGCATCACACAGTGTCTTTCATTACTCAACCCTAATTCAACTCCAGAGAAAATCCAAGTCATGCCTGACTGAGGCAGGGGTCCTGCAGAAAAAATAAAAGCTGAGTATACAACTAAAGATCACATCATCATGCACACATGCAAAAGCACTGAGTTAAAAGCTTCAGAGACAACCTTAATCCTGACATTTTCTATTTTGAGGGCATTTTATCTCTCAGAAGTCCAAGGTTTTGTATGCAACATATATACGGATATAGAACACCACTACCGTACACAACTGCTTCAGAAGGGAATTCTTCAAGCAGGTTTCCAGCCTTCCAAAAAGAAATACTGTTGTGCATCCAGGCATTATCTTATTAAAGTCAATAAGACAAATGAGGGCGGAAAGGTCTAGGGGTCTACCCTATAATTAAATATTATTCATAACACAAATACTCTACTATGAACAAAGTCACACATAGAACATACTCTTCCTCATAGAAATCAATCACAAAGCTGCCACATGGACAGCAAAACACGATTTTTACTGGGTATCATCCAACAAAATTTTTGGCTAGTGAAGAAAGAGATATACCTTAAGAGTTACACTAGAAAATACACAATCACCAGAGAGCTAGAGAATTATCTCCTTGAGCCTGTTAACAATGTTTTTAAGAATGTGACTGAAAGACAGGAAATCAAGATTTTAAACTGAGAATCTATATGGTTTTTTTAAAAAAATGCTTTTAGATTTCATAAAGGCACATGTAACAATGTAAAGGAATGGACTGATAACTTGCTTATGTTGGTACGTTTAAATTTGAGTGGAAAATGCTGTATGCTGGTATATTGAGGGCAACATCATATCCCACCCATTGTAGGTGACACCAGAACAGCAGGAGCTTCCTGTGCTTCCACGGCATCTTGGGGAAACTTCAGTCCCCAAAACAGCAGTGCCACTCATGTAGCCCCCAATCTACCCCAGGTCAGCCACTTAGGAGTTAACAGTCCCCCACATACTGATTTGTCAGGCAAGCGGCGATGCATGGTTCCCATATCACCAGGCAGCCGCCTGTCACAGCAGCAGAAGTGAAGGTGCAGATGATGACCGTTTGCTAGGTGGCTTGGGGACTTCTGCTACTGCATACAAGAAGTGCCAAATACTACTGGCAGCAGTAGATGTACTACTTACGTATCTGCATGTGCCTTTTCCTTCCATCTCACTTTGAATCCGATGACTAACCTGACTTTGTAAAATGGTCTCACAAGCCCCACAAAGTGAAAGGGAGGGAGAAAAAAATACTTTTTAAAAAGACAGCATTTTTATCTCGAAACAGTTTAATGATTTTGGTGAAGGGAAGCCTGACACACACCGAAACTAGAGGTCAGATATTCACTCAGCGCTTATCAGCAGTGTACTCAAAACTGAGCCGTGCCGTCCCAGGAAGGGCAGGTTAAGGCATGAGCCACGCTGCTCCTGAGACAGAAAGGACAGAGGGACGGCGAGCCAGGCTCCCTCTTGTTGCCTCTGGAGCATGGGAAGATGGAGACTAATTTTTCTGAGGGGTGGGATGCAGAGGTTTCCTCTACCTCCTCTTGCTGCCAGCTCTCCAGGGCTGTGCCACAGGTGGAGTGAGTGGTGGGGCTCTGACCTGGGAGGGCAGAGGTAGCTGTGCATCCCTACCAAAACCAAATCAACACTCTCACACATGTAGATGAGTCGTGGGTCACTTTGTTTTCTTACCTGCAGGGTAGAGATCACTTCATCTCCAACTTCCTTGGTGGAAACAAGGTAACGGGACATTTCAGGGTTAATGATTCGGTCTTCTTTTTCCCAGCGGACTATGATGGGTTTCTCTCCATGCGCCGTGCAGCTCATCTCCTTCTTCTGACCTTGCGTTGCCAAGGTGGTATTTGGATAGGAAGTTATCATAGCTGGAACTAAAACCAGACAAAACAAAAAAAGATTGTTCTTCAGTGAGCTGACTAGTCTGATGACACAGGGTTGGCCCTTCAATCTGGGTCTCAATTCAGTTTGTCTATATTTGACCAGATGGTCAAAAATGTGAAAACTTATTTTGCTTTCATTCCTGTGTAAGAGAACCTTCTTAAGATTGAAGATGGGCCTCAAAGGGATCTCAGCAGAGAGGAGTTGCGACTGGACAGTCGGGCTGTAGAGACAAGAAGATGTGAATCCAAAGGAAGCCTGGTTCCATTTGTTTTGCTTCTCACAGGACAACTTGTAACATAATTAAAATATTCACAGCACATAAAGGTACTGTAAGTGATAAGCGTTCAGATATAGGGCCAATAAAGAACTGATAAAAATTTCTTATTCCTTCTGATGAGCTACTGTTTTATTTTCTGACAGATACATGCTCTACCATTTTGTATGACAGTAATGACCTATCAAAATGAGGGCTCAATTAAACCAGGAGCTGTGCAAAATTAAAAGAAAGGCTCTGCACCAAAGAGCTTACAGTCCATGTACATGCTGCGTGCATAGTTAAACTGTACTGAACTGAAAGTATAATTAAACTGACAGTGAACCTAGATAGATTTGAGTTTTTATTGTATTCAGAAGGTATTTGCAGAAGAGTTTGGACATCATTGTCAACTTCATTAATCATTCAGGACTTTAAAAAATTTTGATGTTGATAAAAGTACCCTCTTGCTAGAAAGAACATGCTTAAACCCCAAGTATTTTCAGATCTTGGAATAAAAATTAGCTGGAAATAGAAAGAAACAATCCTCAGAGTGTTTTACTGCAAACCTCTCAAAACATGCCATTTTTGAAACAGGATGGTCTCTTTGGTGTCATCAGTAGCCTGTCCTTTCCTTCCCCCAGGATTTGTCCACCAGTGAATAGCATCTGGGCATTTGTGAGTAGGAAGAATCAAAGCCCATGAGTCTTGTCTTTCAGTTCTGGTCCTTTCCCTGCTTAGGAGAAGCTGGAAAGCCCTGGACAGCACACAGAACTGCTCTCTTCTGAATGAATCTGTCCACTCCTTTCAAAGCGTATGAGGTAGCAGTACAGAGACCCTTCTCTAAGCTCTTGCACTCCGGGGCTGCCTCCTGCAATAGCCCCACTCTCCTTGTCTTCATGCATGAACATTTGCCTCTTCTTATCAGAACAACTCACTCATTCCATCTGAACTTCTCTGGGTCTCTATTTTAAGAAGATGACATTGACACAGAACTTGATTTGAGGCCTTCCCGGTCTTTCCTCCTGCATAGATTGTATCTATCGCTACCGGACAGCAAAAAAAATAAAAATCCTTATTTAAAGGAATTACTATAATTGCTGTTCTGAAATGTTAATGTTTGGTGGCATGACCTTTTCACATGCCAGAGCTGTTGATGCTTGGATATGACAATATGTCAGGGTGCAGTCCTTTCTGTTCAAAGGCTTCCTGAACCAAAACAAACAAATTTGAAAATTAACAGGGCTGTGGAGCTGTGGGTTAGGGTTATGAATGGGATCTAATTACAGGAAGAACTCTTAGAAAGGACTTGTGTGAGATATGAGGCTCTTTAGGCACTGATACGCACTAGTGAAGAAGTATGTCTTGTTTAACTGTTTGGATATTAGGTACCCATTACTTTTGTCACAGAGAAGAAATGATGAATAATCAGAATAGAAAATTAGGATGAGTCTGCTTCTGTCTTCTAGAGAATGAAAATAGTTTCAGTTTTATCTAGCATCTGCCCAAGTACTAGTATCCACAAGGAGGTAACTTTCAGAAAGTCACTTTTTGCGGCTATCTGCTTTTCCCCTCCAATCACAGAAGCCAGCGTACCAGGCCTACGCAGCTGCAGGCCTGAGGGCCCTGTGTGCGCAGGTACGGGCACTCGAACCTATCTGCCTTCGTCGGCAGCACCTGAAACAGAGCACTACATCCTTTTATGCAGTTTGTTCATCAATAAGAGACCCCACTCAAATGAGTGGCAGGCTATTAAGGAGTCCGCATTACCATCATTAGCTTGTGCCACCACCTTTCTTCCTTCTATAATCTCCCAAGCCTCCCACGTATCCTTTCCTTCTGCATTTGCCGCACCTCTCCACATCTCCCCCTTTTCCCCTCAATGCAACACACTCCAGTCCCCTTCACCTCTCCTCCTCCTCTTCCTCAGGTTCTTACATGTTCCCTTACCCTACAGCAACATTTTCCTGCTCCAATCTCATTTCCCATCCCTAATTAAATCACACCAAGCTCCCAAGTCACCTAAGTGATTTTCTCTACAGCTGCAGTCCTCCTTCCCATCAGTATCTTCTATTTTGGGTTTCTCTGGTGATGGAGGGAGCATGTGCTAAGCCCACCTGGGAGCTGAGGGGTGGTCTGTGCCTCCCCACAAGGTACCTGAGCTCCCGAGGTGCCCGTGGCCCCAGGCCGGAGGGCTCAGCATTTGGAGCAGGCAAGCCTTGCGCTAGCAGGTCTACCTTCCTCCTGCTTCACGGGGAGGAGCACCCAGGGCGCACCCACAGAAAACGGGACATTTGGATTTCAATTTAAATACCACGGACCTCAAGGAGCCTGTCTCAGAGACTTCTTCCTCACTTTCAGGTCTCCTAAGCAGTTCTCTCAAGGTCCCCTGATGGGTGACAGTGCCAAACCAAACACCACAACTATCTTGCTTGCTTTTCAAAAACCAGAGCCTAGCTTATGAAGCTCAATTTTTTTTCCCAACAAACTTTCTTAATAAGCACAGCATAAAAACATGTGAAGAAAGATGACTTTATTCCTCAGACACAGCTTTATCCCTGCTTATCCTTCCCTTCCTCTCATATAATCTTCCACATGGATTCCTTATTGCCATAGCAATGCCTCACAGCTAAATATTACCCCTTCCTCCAAAGCTGATTTTTTACTCTTCACAATTTATCTCCAATGATCCTAAACCATAAGCTCTTCTTTTTATCTTCCTCTGTGTCAAAAGACTTCTGGTAACAAAGCCACATTCCTAAGGATATTTTAGGCAACGTATTTCTTCATCCTCCAACTATCTTTAATCAAATTACTGATGCAAATAACTGAGATAAATAGGCTGGCTCTTTACTGACGAAGTAATCTAGAAAACTGTAAATAAGCAAACTAAATCTGTACTATATATGCATGAGATATTCTCTCAGGATGTCTTAAAAAAAGTGAAGGCATTTAGAAAGATAACAGGATGATTCAGATGCCATATTAAGTGTGTGTATCCTTTATATCTCTTCAAATATACATTATACACACTCACATATAATGATATGTATTTGTATAAGAGAATTTTGGAAGCGAAGGGCATGTTGCTGTGCATGTTCAAGGAATGCATAGCGTCATGTTTCAGGATTTTGGAGTAGGCTTCCCTATGGGACAAATTAACCCAATTGTCTCTCCTCTGGGATTCTCCACGTCTTTCTCTGAAGCACGCCATGTGGTGCTGGGCATTGTTAAAGGTCTATTGGTCAAAATGAAACAAAACAGAAGCTACAGTTTATAGATTACAGTGATTTCCATTTTAAAGGTATGCATATCGCTGCCAGCAGCATTAATCTAGATTTCTCTGTTTAAAGTTGGGCTTCCGTTTGGAAAGCTGATTTGTTTATTCCTTTTCCCAGGTCAACCCACTTTTTCCCCTTTCTTCAGGGCGAGGCAGTAAGACTAATCTCATTGCTTTATAGCATTAATAATTTCATCATTAAAAATCAAAGTGCAAAATTCAGCAGTCAAGGTTACCCTTAAGAATCAAGGAACCAGCTCAGACAAAACAAGAACCTTTTATCCCACTATTGAAGAAAACTGAACCTGGACCTTTCCTGAGATTCAGTAAAAATTACTTAATCTGACTTTCTTTTCTCTGCTACTGCTGAGTGTTTCATCAGGAACTGAATGCAAATAAAAATGAACACACTTAATTACTCATTATCCAGAATAAGGAGGCTATAGTAAGTTAGGTGAAACGTGAGCAAACAGAAACTTTGGAATCCTTTTAGAATAAACCTTCACGAATTACTAGAAAACCAAAATTCACATTCTTTTTAAACATTATGTAGGGAGTGGGGAGAGGAAGTAACTATTTTTTCACTCTTTTAGTTCTTAGATGGAAATAGCCACGTGAGAAGAAAGCAAATTAAAAGGCTCCCTATCTTTAACTTGTAATTAAACACTAAATACCCTTGTAGCATCCATAAATGATTCTAAGACTGACTGAAGTTCTCAGTATGCTTAAGAACTATCGCTACCTGTAGTCTCCAAATGGTATTTTTCTAGCAACCTGGCTGTGGTGAGAAGAGAGGAATACAAGACAGCCAACACCACAACTGATGAGGAGATGCCCTGTGACACTGTACAACGTGTTTTGAGCTGTATTGAAAGTTAGATTGCTGATCATAGTCAAATGTTAATGCAGATTTAAGTTGCTCTTGAGAAAAAAGATGGAAAAGATGCAGCAGATAAACAAATCTAATGAAATAATGATCTGGAGATAACTGAACACAGTGAGAATTTGAGAGTGTGCGCAGTAACCGACATGTCCTGGACTCTGTCAGTGTGACTCCTGGCATATCAACATGTCTCACTGTGTCTCCACTTCTCTTGGTCTGAAGATCTCTGCCCTGGCAGAGCGTCCTCCCACAGAACTCGGCTCCTTCACTGGAGCATGCTCGAACTGGCCAGGTTGGGGAAATGTCTGGCACCATAGTGGGATTCGTCTTGCAAGCAACTATGCTGAGCTAGGCATCACAGACTTCCTCAACGGAAAGAAAGATACCTATAGAGTGCTGTTCATCTAACCAGAAGAACTGTGCCCTCAAAAGCTTCTTCTTTACACCGATTATTCAGGAACCTGCAATGCCTTGCTCAGTTGCAGAGAAGTGCACACTAGTGCTGTAGTGAGGGAAGATGAACACCATCTGGTTTTCCTGTACAGCTTTGAGAACAGAGGACTATGGCCCTTTGATATAGTTTAAACAACCTTGGGTAAAAATAACATTGTGAATGAGATAGGAGTTGTGATAAGAGAAAACTGCATTAAAGTTGAAATGAATATATATTGAAAAAATGAAATAAAATTTCAATTTAACATTTAAGCCAAATGCAGCATGTCCTCTCATGCTGGTCAGCCACAGTGACAATATTCATCTGTTCGTGACAAATGAGATTTTTCTAACTCAAAACCAAATTCCTTCTTCCTTAATCTACTTTTGCTCAGGCAAAGAAAGCCCGTGCAAATACAACACTTACATTTAAGAGAGACTAGCGCTCACATTATAATCAGCTGACACCTGTTTGTTAATTTATTTTCAAATTTAGTAGACTTCCAGGAGTCAGTGAGTGCATTGCTAAAATTCTTCTCTTAACTTCAGTTCTCCCTCTCTGGTAAGTGACATTTTTGCTTACTTAAGTATTATCTCTCCAGAATTCAAATTATGTCCTGAATCTAGCACAGAATTTTAAATCAATAGGACTGCTCAAATACTTTACTTTAAGCACACAGTTCCTTGGTAAAACTGTGACCTCTCCAGCAGGTGAAAACAATGCTCTTAAGTCCTCATCTTTAAGAGATGCCCAAGACTAGAAAACAAACTGTATGTCTCAAAGTGTGAAAGAAGTAGGTTAACACAAAAATAAACATCACCTTTTTATGAATACAAGTTATTTTCACAAAAATAATGGACACACAACTAATGACAAATATTTTATACCAATCTTCACTAATTTTGAAAATGAACTTCATGTTTGTGACCTACTCACATTCATCTGTTGTGAACCTCCCCAGAGACATGATCTTTTAGGACAAATATTTTAAAATTTCGATTTAAAATATTTAAATAGTTCATGAAAGTGAATTTTGAATGCAATATTTTACTATATTGTTTGGAATTAGTAAAGAATTTTTTGTGTAAGCAATGCAATGCTCAAGCAGAAACAATACTGGCTGATTTACGTAACTAATCAATATGGCATGAATTTCAAATTCAAAAAGCAAATGTTTTGAAATTAATTGCTGCTGAGTTTTCAGACTAGGAAAAAATAATTTAAAACATGTAAACCTGAGAAATTTGAGGAGAGAAGTAAAAATTTGATGAATTAATATGACAGACTGAATTATTTGCTCATCTTTGGTTTCAGAAGTCTACAGTGTATATGAAATAAATTCAGAAAATTTATTGATAAATATATTCCTGAAAACATTTTTAAAACAAAGCAAAACAAATCAAATTACCTTCTGCCCCCAACCTGCCCTAAAAGGAAGGCTAGTAACTTTTTGTACACTGCCATTAATAACTGTTAGATGAATGGATTTCTGCACAACAGACAAGATCTTGATTACAGTTCTATCAGGAAAATAATTTTCTGAGAGAACAGTATGAAAAACAGTGCAGCCATGGAAAAAGAGACTGTGCACGGCAGAAACCGCATCTTTATGTTTCTATTTAGCGAAGAGTGATGTCAATGAGAATTATGATATATAAATAATAGAGAGAAATTAAACACAGACATGACCAGTCCGTGTCCCAGCTACCTAAGTTTGCAGTTTGCATTACAAATCCCATAACAAAACAAGACACTCAGTGGTATGTAAAAACCGCATTATTAGGATATTAGGGCATTCATACAAGGTAATCTTTGAAAAAAAATTCTAAAGAGAAATAAATCGCTGAGTGGGAATGAATAAGGATCCTGTATACCCTAAAATACCGTTTCAGCTAGCTATTCCCTGATATAAATGAAGCTACTTTGATTGTAAGTATCACTCAAACATGTGTTTCCAAGCTAAACCAGCCCTTGTTTGATGCTAAGCTTTAATAAGAATGACAATGAAGTCTTGAGTACTTGGCAGCTTCACCAGTGCCTCATGATCTGATTGAATATGTCAGGGCAAAGACTGTGAACATTTAGGGTTCATATCTTATTCACTCAGAAGCGGTTTCAGGTCACATTATAGGAAAAGAAGTTGATTTATTTTGCATGACAGCTATGAATTTTAACCAAAAGACGCATTAATAAAATTTAAAAAGGTCTTTTCTCTCAAATCACAAAGGCAATTCTTTCCTCTTCCTGAGGTCTTTTCTTGCATTAGTTTTATGTTTGTACAGTGCAAACTGCTGTCTTCAAATGATACACACGAGACCAGCAGCTGCTTACACTTCTCGGTCTTTCCTTTGACTTTGACATGGTTCTGAAATGAATATGACTTTCTTTTGCTTTGCCATGCAGCTTCAATTCCCATTTTGTCTAACTGCACTTCCTAATAACCAAGAGAAAGAAAATGGGAATTGATAAGCTGACAGCTTTTTTCCCTGCAGTCAGTTATAGTAAAAGCCTGAGGAAATTTGTGACAAACTATGGTAACCCACATGAGGCACTGGAAAATCAGTTTCATCAAAGCTTGGCTAATTGTCAAAACCAAACTGAGTGATCAAAGATCTATAAAAAATTACATTAGTACGTATATAATTGTGATTTATGAAGACTTCAACAAACACTCTCTTCCTTCACAAGAAATTAATGGACAATGTGTTACCATCATTGCCATTGCTGAAAAGCATGGATGCCTAAAAATTAGTATTAGAAACATATCTCCATTAAGTATACATTTCTTGGGCCACTTTCTATTCCAAATCAATTATGATCTTTCATCATCCTGTATAAAAGTCAGGCTGGAAAGAGCAGGATTGTTAAATAGTTAAAACTAGCAAAATATAATTTTAGATAACTTCTCCAATGCTTTGATCTTAAATTGAATTCAGTCTGCCATCAAGATGGCATCAAGTTTTAATGTTAAATGAGAGGGTTACTGCTATCATAATTGTAAAGTACAGCGCTCTAATTTTTTGTGACTTACTGAATGCAAATCAGTAAAAAACAGAGCGTGTAGACTCACATGGGAGAGTGCTCGTTTTCTTACAAGTTGTTATGCTTTAAACTTTCCATTTGTGCCCTTTCATTAAAAATATCCGAACAGTTTACAAGTTTAAAAGAAAAAAAAAAGGAGGGGGCAGAAAGTCACTGGAAAACACAAGCTTTAATCAGAATATATTTTAAGACCCAGCCGTTCCCATGGGTGTTGTAGATTTTGGAGGCTGTCAAGTGACATGTGTAAATGTCCCTCCCAGGGGAAGAGAAGCAAGCACTAATTGAGGTATTGACGGGTTTAAATGAAGCAGAAACACACGAAGAAACTCCGGCTACCACAAAAATGAGTATTGGCGAGCAGTGCATGCTGGGACATTAATGGTTTTCATTCACTGCTCATTCATGCAAGTAAGTATACTTTTAACCATGGTGACTTGGGTCTATAACAGCTCAGTTCTGAGCTAAAAAGCCATGAAATACTATCGGCTGATGTATAAGAGAGCTCTGGTAGAACTAGTCTTGTCTAGCCTTTCAGAGAGAATTATATTTTTATTGTCTAGATAGATGCAGATAGACCAATAGCATCTGATACTTTGATGATAGGAACAGAACTCCAGTATTTTAAAATCAGCAAGATACAATTCTATATATTTATGTAGGTATTCTTTACGTAAGTATATTAATAAAATATAAATATACATATATTCTGCGTATTAATACTAACAGAAAGATGTTATTGCATTGGATGTACACACAAAAGCATTCACCTGTGCATGGATGCAGAGCACGTTCATAGAATCAGTCAGTGGCATGCATCTCAACCTAACTTCAGGTGGCTAAAAATCAGTCGTCCAAGCCTTCAGCCACTCAAATGAGTACTTCTTCTGTAGCAGTCCTTGGGGGGAAACAAGACCTTCCAGAGGGCCATTCATCTTGCCTTAGAGATGATGAATGGCTTCTTCTCGATGATAAAAAGACCTCAGGCTGAGCTGCTTAGACTTTTAGAACCAACCTTTAGAAATCCAGCCTAAAGTCAGGGAAATCCACTGGTAAAGGTTTAATCTTAAAGTCTACATTCTCTTAACTAAGGAGATTTAGGATGTCAATAAATGCTAGTATCTCAGGAGAGACAGGAAAGGAGATTCAACTGGGGACAATAAGATCCTAATAAAAAGCTCTGAAGACATTTATTTTAATGGACATCAGTCTGATTTCTGCAGTCAAAATTCTAAATCTGCCCCTTGTCACAGGGGCCATCTGGGGATGGTTTGGGCATGACCTGACCATCTATGGAGTACTGGCTTTGCTTGTTGCTGAAAAACAACAAACTTGATTCCTAACGAGGTCTATCTTTTATTTTCCACTATGAGGTCTATTTTCTACTTTTGCTGCTCAGCATGCCAGCAATTTCTACAGGGAAAACATATCTCTTAAGTTGGTCAGTAAAAGGAGAAAATTTCCAGAAGAGTGGCGAACCATCTTAAAGGCAATGTGATCTAGGAAAAGCTGATAGGTAACTTGTGGGCTTAACAGTTTTTTTAATACATGCCTTGTGGAAAGAGGGAATTACTAGTAAAGAAAAACAGAGAGGGTTTAGATAAACACAATATTTCTAAAGTAAAGATACTCAATAAGTACTTCCATGAGATACATTTACCCATAAACAAGAAGCAGCTCTTACAGCAGAAAATCAGGAAGGAAAATTCTCACTTACCTTGGTTAAATCTAAAATTAGGACCCTCCCTTGGGGATTTTTTGTGCTTTTTACATTCATTGCTATCCTGTCTTTGCTGCGCTTGATAAAATCTAAAGGCTAGGTCTACTGAGTATTTTGGAACTATCACACTGAACAATTAATAAAACTTCTGGACAAAAGCAATGGCTGACAATTTGGCTCCAGTACCCAAATGCCCAAGGGCAGAGGAAGCAGACTCTAATTTGAACCAGGGTTATAGTTATTTTGCATTATTCAGAGCAGCCAATATGCTCATCCAGCTGTGAGCCAGAGAACAGCTGAAAAGGAGTCTTAAAGCCAAATTTTACACTACTGGTCCTGACGTTAACAGTGTCCTGCTATATAACTGGGGTCCTCCTATATAACTGAGGTCAAGGGCTGGGTGGGTGTTTGTGCTTGCATGTGTGCATATGCATGTGTGTGTGTGTGTGCAAGTAAAAAAGGAAAAAAAAAAAAAGTAAATGTTTTCCATGGAGTCAAATAAGGAGAATTATTTCATTACTTGGAAAAGAAGACAAAGCATTGCCTTCTTCCCTTGACCTTCAGCTGTCCTGTGGATTTCTCTTTTCAATACACTCTTAAAAAAATGTTTCTATTTCTCTGGAGACCATTTTTACCCCTCAGCCAAGGAAAGGCATCGTAAATACTAGTGTTTCAGGCAGGAGTAAATTATAGCCATCCATCTCATGAACAAAGCACATGGCACAGGGCTGCAGGTCACTTCCCTCCACAGTACCTTCCCACAGCATGAATGTTATAAGGAGTTCAAAGGACTTGGTGTAGTTTTTTCTTTTAAATCATGTTTCAAAGGAATAGGAACTCCTATTCCCTCTTTCACATACAGAATGAACACCCAAAAGCAGAGGCCAAAATGGCAGTGGTGATAATGTAGCCACCAGCAAAGTAAGAAGAAAGTCACGCTTCTAAGCATGGTTCGACACATCGTATACAATGGATGTTCAATATGAAAAATGAAGCAGCTGGTTACAGGGGCAATATGAAAATATTTCTTTGATTTATTTTTTAACCAGATTGTCAAATGTTTCTTTTTAAATCACATCCTTGAAACACACACACAAAATATGTACTTAGATCTAAACTTGCTACCTAAATTATTAAATTACCTTCATACAAAGAGTTTGGCTTTCAGAAATCCAAGAGTTTTAAGTGCTTATTTGGTGATTCTGGGTTTTGTTTTTATTTTTTTAAATTATATTCCATTATAAAAGGAATAATCACTTACAATAGAAGAGTGTGGGTTTATGCACCATAGAACAACCTTACTAGTCTTACGTTCAGGTTTTATTGGGGTGGTCTTGCTCTTTCTGTGATGCATTTTAGAGTTTCTTGTAAGTTGGTAGGACGCTTTTCAGAACCATTCCTGTTGGGACTTTGGACTGTCAGTTCTTTGGCAAAGAACAGCTAATTTCTTTGACCCAAAACTTTTTATGAGAATGTAGTCTCTTTGACAAAAGGAATTGCTGAACAGGGTTTATTAGCTCAGCATTCAATTACTGGTTAAAAGATGAGAAAAAGAGATGACAAACACTCAGAGTAAGCAATATAGTCCATGATCACTACCTGTTTGAGGACACAACTTTGAACCTAAGTGCCTCAGCCTCTCCCTCCCCAATTTCTCTCTTTCTAGCATGAGAGACATTTCACTACATACACAGGTTTGGGTAAGGTCAACAACACAAACAAAGTAACATATGACAGACTAAAACTATGAGTTAATTATTTTCAATTACTTCAATTAATATTTGATTTTATTTCCAAAATGAAATACTTCCTATAATAGAGATTGAGAAATACTCATCCTACTATAACTTATAACTTGGCTGTAAGGACATCAAGATATAAGAATGGCCAAGCAAGGCTTTGAAATTCATTTCTCTGCATCACATCCAACCACTGTTTTTTGGGATACCCTCTCACTTTTTATGACTACACAGAAAGAAAAAGTGTTGGTCTCTGGTTATAGTGCAGTGCTGCCCAGTCGACTGGGTGGGTGGCTCAGGCTTGGAAAGGAGCGATCAGGGCTTTCATGTTCCCAGCTGTGAAAGGAGGATGCCTTACATTTCCTTGGCTCCAAAACAGGTAATCTGAAAATGGTGAAAACTCTGGCTCAAATGGGGGTCTCAGGACTTCCCAGCCCTCTGTAACGAAGCTGAGGACTCTGAGTGTGCCCGTGGTTTGACACCACGGGTGGGACCAAGCTCTGAGCTCCACAGCTCCTGGTTCAGCTTTTACTACCATCTTCCTGAGACATCTGGGAGTATTCCTTGTCAGCCATGGCTGGTCTGATGCCTCAGAGCCTGGCTCCTGGACAATAATTTATGTGTAAAAGCTACTGGAGGGGAGCCAAAGGATCAAACTTTCTGAATATTTCTAAGCATTTCTTTTCAACTGTTGTCTGTGCAAACAGCTAACATTTTATTTTTCTGTCCACAAAACCATCAGAAACTATACAGAGAAATGAAATAATAATTTTCAGCAAGCCGTCATTCATAATTTCCCTATGTCATGGAACTCTTGTGTTTATTTTATTCATAAACAAATGCAGGAGCCATCAGCTGCTGTGCAAGCTTCCCTTGTTAATCCGTCTCTCTTACGAAACTGGATTCAGAGCACCAAACACTTTTTAGACAGTAATGCTACTTCAGTCACCATAAATCCGGACAGATTTCAAATACTGTCTAAGAGGCAAAAATCACTGCTTTCCATTATCAGCTTCACAGGCTCTTCAATTCCTTGCATGACCTGACTAATTAGACACGTGGCCAATGGCTTAACCAATTAGATAAATCTTTTTTTTAAAAAAAAAATTGTAGAAACCCTCTATTAAGCAATAGTTAGAGCTACTTATCTTATAAAGACTATGATATAAGCACAAAAATGTGTTTTAAAACTCAGTACTGCCGCTTGACTCTCCCCAGGAGCTTTCACCAAATGAGATTTCCTAGTTAGAGGTGATATAAAACACTGACAGCAGGAGGAAAAAAAATGTATATTACAGTCCAAAAATCAGACCAACATGCTTACAAAGTATCTTCAAAATGCAAATTCTGACAGAAAAGGAAAAAAATTACGAAAATTTATGAAAATTCTCAAAAAATGAATCTTTTTTTCATCCAAACAATACTAGTACAATCGCTCCAATGCATGAAGCTAAAATCACTCCAAGGGACATAGATTTCCTGGTGGTGATCTGAGAATACCTTCCCGACTCTTTATTTCTGTGAGGAACTGAAAGAATAGTTTTGCCAAGTAAAACACAAACACAACGCACAAGGTTACGGTATTATTGAATCAGAGGTAGAAAATCTCTTATTTACCATGAAGTGAAGTTACCACTAATTTCTAGTCAGCTTCTAGTCAGCTTCTTGTTTAATGAATTTCCCCATGGATGAATGCTTCAAGGTTTCTTGCTAAAACCAGACTGCAAGATTGATGGGCAGGACACAATACCTTGTGTTTTATACCCATGCTACTTCTCCTCTGCAAATAACTACTTGAACACAGTTTGGTTTTTGGTATTTTTGGTAGCTGCTTGTAATGAAAGATTTATCATATTACCTAAGATCCTGCAAAAAACATTCTGAGATTGTTATCTTGAGAAGCTCTTGCCCTTCTGCTCTCTGTTAACTGATGGAAAATCTGGCTGTTAAATTAGACACCAAAAATCCCTTGTTGTTAAAGAAGTGCTACACCTTTGTCCCATAGTATTTCACTGAGAATTCACAGTTGAAAGATGCTGAAAAATGACATGACTTTTTAACTTTCCTTACCAGTAAGATAAATTAAAGTAATAACAATATCAGCATGATGCCAAACTAATAAACAAATACGAATGTTTTAAAAAAGTAGGTGCTGCCACTGACAAAGCAGCTGCAACTACAACTCTAAACGGGGACAAAACCACCAGAGTCTCACTTCATCTCAACTGCTTATGCAAGGGTGATAAAAGCAGATTTCTTCTCCACCCCTATTTATTCTCTTTTCTTTCTTTTCCCTCTAGTAAGTGGGTCATTGATCACTTTGGACACCTTCAGGACATCCCAAGGACAAGTTTTCTCCCTCAGTTCTTAGCAAAGAAAATGAAGGACTATTCAACCAGGCTGCTTTGTCCAAGTCTCCAGACCCAGCAATTGGTTCAAAGAGTTAGTATTGAATCCTGCAACTTGAATGACAGAATTCTATTTTGAGGACTTAAGTATTCAGACTTTACTGGTGGCAGACTTTAAAAATATGTAAGAATGAAAGGATGTACAGAACTATAAGATATCCTCTATGGATTAATCTTATATGGATTAAGAGAGAAACTTATTCTAAATGGTAAATTCAAACACCCAAGATTTCAATAAACAAAATAACTGAAATTTCCAAACAGTCTCCTATTTTGTTGTGATCTGGTTTGATAATACATTCTTTAATTACACAAACATTTTTTCCCCCAAGATAAGGTCTCCTTTAGCACAGAGGATACACAGTGCTCAGGGTTATGCAGTTAGTGAACGATGCCGCTTCTCCTATTTCTGCCTTATTTTTGATCATGCACGTGGTTAGAAGATAATAAATGAAATGAAGCATGAAAGACTACTGGTCTTTTGGTTAGGCTTGCTGAATGCCACATAGGATACTTTCATTTTACTCTATTTTCTGTGGTAAAATTAAGGTTTCCTAGAAGGTTACTTCCCACCTTCTTTGACAGATGTTGTTACGTTCCTTCTTTCGTTTCTAGGTGTTCAAGTCGCTTTGCAAAATTGCTGAACATCCCTGAATGTAACTGGAGTCTTCCTAAAATTATGTCCTGACTATCTAGACAGTGAATGATTTCTACAGAGAATATGTGGCGTATATTTGCTGTCTTTTGAGGCAGTTACACAGCTAGAAAAGAAAAAAATCCCAACTCATGTTTCCTAAAGATTTTCCAACGATAACTTGGAAACTTCTTAAAATTGTGCGGTTCCTGAAATGTTCCTGTATTTATGCTGTGTATTTGACTCAGTCGTTCTGTGTGAGCAGCATCTAGCAAGAGACAGAGCGCCCAGAACTGGTCTTATAACGAACAGCTCATTAAGAAGCTGAACTCCAGTGAACTGTGGAAAAAAACCCACAACAATCATATCTGCAGCACCGAAGAAAGGAAAAGCCTTCTCAGCTCTGTGTCAGTTAAATACATTTTTAATACCACTGCTAACAAATAATAATCCTTTGATTTTTCTTGCCAAAAGCTTGCAAAGTTGCCGGCAGCTCCAGTAACTCTTCCAGTTTCTATTGTCAGCTCTGCCAGTCTCTCATAAATCTCACCAGTCTTACACCTTTCTCTCCAGAACTCACGTTCCTTGCCTCAGGTTTTGCCAGAATAAATCCCTGTAATGTCACACAGTTCCCCCACCACCACCCCCCTAAGTCTACCCTCCTGTCTGAGCAGGCTCCTGTTGTGTTTTTTAATTAGAGAACGGGACTTTGAGGCAAAGAGGTGAAAAAAGGGTCACTGGTAATTTATTGCATGTATCAGAGCTGAGCTAGCTGGTAACTGCAAGACTGTAAACCTGAATAATTAGTTTTGTAGGGAACATTGGAAGATTTGGTACTCCAATTCAGGTGAAAACAGAGAGGAATCTGGATCACTATCTTAATCATACTGAAACCTCTCAGGAAGTGTAAAAACAGGTCATCTATCAAGAATTCCCATATCGTTATTACTGGTAAGGAAAGATGTAATTCGAGAGCAGCCTCTGAGATGGTTTTCTCTTTCTCCTTCAGGATCACCTAGACCCACAGGCTACAAAAATGTAAACTAAGATGTTGCTTTAGAGACTAGTCCTTCGACTTTAAATTTTCTAAAATATTTGCATGTCAGCTATCTTGGACTTGCTTCAGGAAGGCTGGTTGGTTCCTATGGATTTTTCACATAAAGTAGTATCAGCACCAGGAGCACACATTTTTTGAAATTTAATGGTTAGGGAAGGAACAAATTTCGGGTAGCACCCTTCGTCTACATTGTTAGTGATGGCTAACTACTGCGTGACTAAAGCAGTATTAGTGTTATCATCAAAGCATCTAAAGACACAGTCTTGTGGATTAAAAAAAAAAAGCACAGTTCTGGAAGATGATGATGGTATTGACAGCCCTTTGAGCGGGCTGTTTGTCAGCAGGTCCCACACAACCCTACGGCGGAGGCAGCATTAGAGGAGGAAAGCTCCTGGCAGCCCTGTAACAAGCAGCCTTTGCAGCCCCAGGGAAAGCTGTTCAACCTTTCGGTGCCTGGCGAACCCATGGCTCTTGGCAATTTGCACAGCTTACTTCCAGCAGGAGAATAATCACGTTTCTCAGTTCAGTAAAAAAAAAAAAACAAAACAGGAAAATCAAAAATATATAGCTCAATAAATTGTCACTTTCATAGTTCAGAAGGAAAACTTTAAAAGATGGTAACACTGCTAAAATCCATAGATAACTAAAAGAAGGAATTCAGTCTTTCTTATTGAACAGGGCCGTGCAGAGGCAAAGCCAGGAAGGGTTTAGCAGTTAAATGCTGCGGGATGCGCGCCGGCCCCGCTGCTGGATAATGGGAGCAGCTCTGTTCCTGTGACCGTCCACTGAAAAACCCACGTGCCAACCACGGGCTTGAAATTGTTGCAGTATCACGGCAGGGGTGTAAGTGAGATGGCTCACCCCTCCAGAGCTCGACAGGCCATGTGGGTGAAAGTTCTGGTCCTGCAGAAGTCCAGAGGAGCTGACGTTTGCCTGACCAGGATTTCATTCGCTGAAATAAAAGTTACACTGGCAACTCTCCTACAATCGTACTATCTAGTCCTCATACAAAGCAAAAAGGGAGGTGCTAAAAGAGAACTAAACTGGAGAACATCAAAAAATTTAATTAGTTTCTGTTTCTGTTTAATACAAACAAGAAAAAATTCTCCCAAGGTCCTTAATATTGTGTATTACTATGCGTATCCTCAATTCGTGACTAATGCATTTTAATTCAGTCACAGGGTATGCTTTAAACAATTCAGCGCTGCACTTGAGATGTTCAAGTTCTTAATTGTTTGTTCTCTTCAGTATCTCTCACCCAAGATGCTAATGAAAAATTCAGTCATGATGGTATTGTTTATGACATACATAGCTGTGACACATGATAATTTCACAATCATTCCAAGAACACCATGTGGTTTCTTTTGACATTTTGTGACAGGCTGTGTTATCAAGCACAATTGTTTGCACAGGAAACAACTGTAACACGTGGTCCTTGGGACATTATGTTATCTCCTGATAATGATGTCATTAACATGTGTATACTATAATTAATGACTACAAGAGCGATTCATTTGAGTAAGGCTTATGAATCCATTTCATCTAAAAAGGGAAAGAAAACCTATAATCATTTGGGCTCAGATCCTGAAAGCTACTTACTTGCAACCTGCTGCAGCTACGCTGGGTGACCCATTAATTGAGGCATATTAACCAAGAAGCATTTATTTCTCAGTTATATTAGAGAAGCTTGGATTAGAATCATTATCATAATGATTGTTCTCATAGAGATCAATGAGAGAAACAGGAACCTAGCAGTGCTCCAAACCCCTCTGTCACCCTATCTCCTACCAAGGGCAGCCAGGGAACAATTACAGTTCATCAGCCTGCACAGCTAACATAATGAAGCTGAAGACACGGAGACAGCAAACCCACTGCAGTTAATGCCATCCCCTCGTTCTCCTGTAAGCCATAAGACAGAAAACCACACTTCTTACATCCTTGTCTCCCTGCCACGTAGAAAGCGAACTGTCTTAAAGGCAGTTCAGACACGTTAAGCTTTCTTACATAAGCTGAATAGTTTTTATCCCTCACTGTTATAATGGGCATCCTCTTGACCAGGTAAAATATCATCTATTTTTGCCATCGTATTTTTGCCAATATATTTGACAGTTAGATGTCCTTATGCCAGTCATACCATGGTTTTAGTATAACGTCTGTTGCGCTTTCACTACAAACTCAATTCTGCTTTTCACTGCTTATAGCTTCCTAAAAACCAGATATATTTAGACTCCCCCAAATTTATTTTCAAGCCTGATAATCCACTCTTCTCCCGTAAGACTGGCAAAATCCCACAGAGAGTTTTTTGTTTTATTTGGATTTTCAGAAGGCTGTGTTTGGGCAAACGATATATTTTCATGGAGGTATGTGCATATAGAAACAGCTGCATAAAAATATTTGAGAGTGAATGAAATTTCCAACCTGCCACAGATATAGTCCTGAAGAAAACTGCCTACAATGTGTCTAAAGAGATGAGAATGAGACTGGATCCCTGTGAAGATGTTTGAAAATAGACTGCTTCCAGAAACTACAACCGATGAAGGCTGGATCATGCTGAATCCACTAGGTAGACTAAAACAGGACAGGAGAGAGCTGGGGAACTGTGAGCAGACCCTGCTCCTGCCAGCAGCTCACAAAGCACAAATTTTGAATGGGGTCCAAGACGCAGGAAACATTAATTAGGCTTTTCCAGAATAGGGGAGGTGGGATATGTTCCTGCAAAACACAATGAATGGGTTTTTTGAGAGATACCACCATCTTCTGCTGGTTCCTCCTCTCGCCTTGTGGCACTGGAGGAGAGCAGTTTGGGAGACTCAAGCATACCTCTCCTGTCCAACTGCTTCATAACTATACAAGGTCAATCTCTTTGACTTTTCTTTTGCCTCTTACATGTCATTTCTATACAGCGAGTGCACAGATTATATGAGTATACTGCATAAATAATGATTTATATGCACCATTAACTTCACTCTGAGGCTTGAAACACTAAGTACGTACGTACGTAGTAGCCCTTCTTACTCTGTAACTCCAGAATAATCACCACTGTACTTCAGTGTGCGTTATACTTTCTTAAGTTAAAGTGAATAAAATAACAGTATGTATTTTCATGATGTAAACTACAAAATACTTAAAAAGTCAAGATGCAAAATCAGAATTTCTGGAACAGTAAATTAGAGCACTATTAACACCAGTTGAGGCGAGAGACTTAATAAAGGAGTTAACATTCAGAAATCAGTCTCTCTACCTCGTAAAGATGTTATACCCGTATTTGTTCATGTATGTTCCATACCTATACTGTTGTCTTTCAAGAAAATTGTTGTGATTGTATTAAAAATAAGGAAAGTATGATTGTTCCTCCTAAACAAATCTCCTGATTCAGAACCAAGTGCGCTTTTTCTTCCATGCAAATCATACGAACTGGAAAGTTTTCAGTCTTGGTCTACAGGAATCTTTTATGAGTCAAAGTCTACAATTCTAAATACTATTCATTTAACTTTTTAATTGCAGTATTTTTATAATTATTGATTATAACATCCTTTATAACAACACATTGAAAGAAAATGCTTCCGAAAGGAGAAATAAAATCTATATATGGCCATACAAAACTAGTGGAGCTGTAGAAGCAATCAGGGAGTATATATTAAGGATTTCTATTGGAAGTAGATCACAGGCTTAATTCTGGAAATGTAAAAACAAATGAAAAATTTTCACATAGTCAAAACAGATTTTACTGTAGATTTAGAATCCCGACTTCACTCAACAGTTTGAGGAAAACATGCTGATAAAAGATTATTCCCAGCAAATAGGATCTATACCTTTTAAATGCTATGCAGATTGGCTTAGCATTTAACACTGCTAAAATTTAGCTGGAAAACATATTTTTCCTGAAAATACTCAATGGAAACAATCTGTCAAGTGGTAGTAGTCATTATTCATACTTGTGTATGTGCATGCATATATATGTATATGCGCAGAGAGAATGCATGCATATATATGACTACTGGAGACACCCACAATCAAAAATATGTTCACTCTCATACTTTAAGTAATCATGTTGGCCTTTTCCATTCAAAGCCCTCTGTGGATTTACAAATGTGGATTTTTTTTTCTCCCCTCACCTCCACAGGGTCATAAAAGTGGGTTTGCAACGTGAAAAGAAAAGAAAAGAAAAGAAAAGAAAAGAAAAGAAAAGAAAAGAAAAGAAAAGAAAAGAAAAGAAAAGAAAAGAAAAGAAAAGAAAAGAAAAGAAAAGAAAAGAAAAGAAAAGAAAAGAAAAGAAAAGGAAAGGAAAGGAAAGGAAAGGAAAGGAGAAAAAACCCAAACCTTTAAAGGAGTCGTATGAAGAAATCAAATTTAAAGCAAACAAGCAATTTTTGCTGGGAAAACATCACATGGTACGCACAGAGCACGCCAGACTTAAAAACCATTACGTGACTTGCACAAAGGCTGTGAAAAGTCCTCACTCTCACATACTATCTTGCTGAAATATATAATGATGCAAACTAAATGGATACAGAGCCCAACTCTTGAACTTCTTTGGAGCACAAGAACCGCCTCCAGACCATTATCTCAATGACAAATACGTCTGCCTAGGTATCCAATGGTACTTGGGGAAAAGCCCCCCCTAACTTTATGGGGAGAGACAAAAAAAGAGCACAGATCGCCCCTGACTTAAACCAGTTAGGTGGTTTATAACACTTCATATAGTCTGACTTTCCCTTTTCCCTTTTCTGGGTATGAAAGGAAGTTTTTCTGGTGTAAGAGTGTAACTCTTTGAGGTCACTCGCATTTCAGCATGTGTGTAGCATTCCCTGGGTTAACTTACATCACACTGCATGAGAAACAGGCTAACGCAGTTCTAAGGCAAGCTGACTTGGTATAAGCAAGCTGGAAGTACACGATATATCCCCTAAAAGTACTCTGACTCCAGTGTTTTCCATCCCTGGATGGCCCCAAGTTAAATCCCTGGTGCTTTCAAGCTCCTACATTTCACATGTACGGCTTGCTCATTCAAAAGCAGGACCTGAAGTGAAATTTCTTTCAGGTCTATGTTTTAAGTTTCATCTGTCCTTTCATTTGCTTTTGAAAGTAATTTTAGCGAAGCTGCAAAAAGTCAACTCTTGCTCCAGAGAAAGTATCCATGTGAAAGATTTATAGTAATAGAGCTAAGTAATGTTACTATTAGAATGTGCTAGAATAATCAACAAAAGCAGAAATAATCTTGAATATGGACAAGATCTAAGGAACTTACTGGGAATTGCAGAAGACAGCAGGCATATATATTGGTATACGCATACAAGTACATAAATACACAGTTTAATTGTAGCATCCGAAGAACTTACCAGCAAAGCCACGATAACTGCCCAGGTCCACATGCCTACCCCACAGCAAATGGGAGGAAATTCAACCTCCTTAATTGTCGAGTAATTACTTTGCACATCCCCTGTTACGCAGACACACAGACACCTACCACAGCTCAGCAGATGCCAAGCCACTGCTCATCCATGCTCACCGGATTGTACATTTGAGCTCCCTCTTCCAGAAGGGAGGTTGATTTATTCTGCTACTGTGCCTTCACAGGAGAAATAACTAGCTAGCAATGGTTAAAAGCAGATCACAGCCAAGGAAGAAGCCCTAGTCACCCTAGCCAAGCTAAATAGTGCCAGCCTTACTCCTTCTGGCCAGGTGGTTCTCTCCTCTTTCAGTTTTTGAATACCTATTTAAGGGTTTTGGGAGGTCTACCAGTTTCACACTGAAAAGCTTAACACCAAAAAGGGAGAGTGTTCGTCCCTCTGTGCAAGGAGTTATTCTGCTGGGAATGCCAAAACAAAGTAGATCCAGAAAGGCAAGGGTCACTATAAGCAATCAAAACTCAGAAGTCCTCGTTCACATCTGTCTCTCCACCGGGGAGTTCCCTGAAATATGTCTGGGAACAGACAGAGAGTCAGCAAAATTCCTGAGGGCACCCCGGATTGCTATGCCCTCCTGTAATGGTCTTCCTCACCATTTAGGTGCATGCCCATTTTCCTTAAAAACTAGGCACTTCACAGAACTATTATTTAAATCTTAGAGATGGGCATTTAGCAAATGGTAATTGCATTTTCAACAACAATATGCAACCACTTATGAAAAGCCTGCTCTTCCTTATTTCAGATTGGCAAGTCACCACTGAAAAATCTGATAGCAGGAGATTTTCCTTGCGGAAAGTATGGGTTTATTGCTCTAAGTGCATGGCAAAGAGCCAACTTGTACCAGCTGTAAATGCAACGGTTACGCCGCATTGCAAAGTAAGACAAAAATAGCAGAGCACTGCTTTCTGGTGGAGCACCTATAGTAATCGGCACTCATTTTAAAAGTCAGTTTTGAGATAAGACCATAGAAGTGAACTCCCACTGCACTATTGTGTAAGTACACGTGTGCAATTACCAAAATCAATGACTAGCAATTAAAAGTCAGGAAAAAATAACCTTCTAACAGATGCTCTTTCTACTGCTCTGAAGATTTGCAACAAAATGAACCGATGTAACAGCTCTGTTGAGGTATTTGTTTTTCTGTCGCTTTCTCTCTCATTTTGTGGTCACAAGTTTACATCATCTAACTTCTGGAAAAGACATTGGATCCTTTGAAAACCTTTCTCCTTTGTGAGGAAAGAGACAGAAGGAAGAGAACAGAACTGTTTCTCAGGTACTTACCTCTCGATATGACACATCAATTCGTAGAAAAATGTTCTTGTTAGGTCACTGACAATATGATTTAGGAATTTAATTTAGCTAATCCAAGAAAAGTTCAGAATGGGGAAATGGAACTGAGAGAACTTGCAGTGCCGACTGAAAGCCAGACTACTCACATCAGTTGCTGTTTTACTCTTCGTTTCCAAAGACTTACAATTGCCGGGGCTTGACTACACGTACTTCCAGAGCATGGCACACAATACAGATGCACAAACTTTTTCTCAAAAGTTTAAGTCAAATTTTAAAACAACAATAACAAAACCTCAAAACCAAACCAACTCCTCGGAACATACATTTAAATTCCTAAACAGTCACCTGCTTTGCTAAGCATCTGCTTTAAGAATGAAGAAATGGCTTTAGGAACATAATATTCAGGAATTATTTTTTGGAGACTGTATCTTCAGGGATTAAATTTAACACAAAAAAATTAACAAGAATGTCACAGACAGGAACAATTGTGTTTAACGAAGGCAGGATTCCCATCATAGCTCTAAATGTTTTTTCAGCTAAAAAACTAGATGTATAATTGTTTTTGCTGCAAAGATTTAAAATCAGTCACCTCCACCCGATCAGCCCAAGATCAAACATTTCATGCGCCTCTCTGAAAGCTGCATTACAGCTAAGCAAACAGCCTAAGAAGTACATTCAGGAAAACCTTATACCACCTGGCCACATCTGGATGGGTTTCGTTCCCTTTTGCATTCTTTCTTTTAGGTGAGCATCAAACACCACGTTTATGTGAGTGCCCAGGTGTTCACGCACGTGGGCACAGAGAGATACCGGTAACTGAGACCATGAACTTCCACAGATCAAACAGAGAAAGAGATCTCACTCGACTTTCAAAGCATAATGGCATCACACCATATTTTGCAAAATGAAGTACAGAAACTTTCAGCAGAGGAAGTTTCAGTCGTAAAAGCAGGGAGTTTAAACGACGTCTTTGCAATACCTGCCCACGCTGGGCTGCCTCCTTGATCTCCTGAGAACACATCGGCTTGCACGAGGGAATATGTCGGGGTGCAGACGCACAGCTAAAACAATTTCACAGTAGCAATCACATGGACCTACCTGTACCTGCACAGACGGCTCTGTTCTACTGTTTTGATAAATGCATAGAGCGGGCAACTTTCATAAACATCTAAAATCTTAATGGATACTGTTGCTTACCCTTTTGCAGAGTCAGCAGGAGGGTTTACAGATTTCTAAACCAGATAACAATTTTAATGGAAAATACTGTTTCACGAGTGAAGAACTGTCGTTGGAACTATAGCATTTATTCCCTCCCTGAAGAATTATTTCTCTTTTCTGAATTTGGTCATGTGTTCACCCACATCCACACGGTTACACAACACTCCTTTCCCAGAGGCTACCGGGAATTTGCCAGGTGGACGCTAAGCACTGAACAAATGATGATAGAGGAGGTAAAATTAATGTCATAAAGATGTACATACTGCCCAGACAACGCAATTCCTACATGATCAAATATTCTCAGTATGGAAAAGAAAACAAAAAGTGAATGTAAGACTAATTATTCCGTGGCCTGATGGGGACAGTTAAAAAAAAATGGATTGGGTTAGATTAATCATAAGTAATTAGACCAACAGTAAGAGCTCATTCTTTCATTATCTCCTGGTTTGACAGAACAAATCGATTCATTCCTTAACCCTGCAGGATCCTAATAAGATTTATCTAAAAATGGAGCCATGCATCTTTAGTTATCTACACCGTGAAGACACTCAGAAATCAATTGTTGTGGCCGTAAGTGGACACTTCCTTTTTTTTCCCCAAGAAACATAAAAGCGACAGATTAAGATATGTTCAAGCATCACATACCAAATACCTGAACGAACAATGTGGATGGGAGCTCACATGCCGACGAAGAGGTTGAATCTTAGTGGTTAGGGAACACAATCTAAGGTGAAGGAAACCTGCTTCCCACAAAGCAAAAACATCTAGATCGCCGAAAGAAAATCTGCATTTGCAAATCCTTTCTTCAGATTTTACCTGACAGGCACAGCAGGAAGGGGTACAGGAAACAATGCCTTAAAATCTCCTGTACACAGCGTCTTCAGCATCTTCCTACCTTGCATTTTCTGTTCCCTTTGTATGCCTCCCAGATGTAAACTGAATTTTTGTTTTTATGTTGATTATCACAGAATCTATACACAGTATTTATCCTGAGTTCCATTGGAGGATTTTCACAGAGGGATATGAACAAAGCTGCCATGCAATTCTTGGGAAACTATTTTGAAGAGAAAAAGAAAGAACTACAAAAAAATTACTCCTTATATTTGAAGGCAAAATTGCTTGCTTTAAAAAAAAAACCTTAAAATTACACTGATGGAAGCAGTTGTAAAAGACTCTCTTTGGCTAACAGTGACATTTGATATTATATTTAAAAAGAAATAAACTCTTGTCCAAAGCATAAAATATTTGCATATAAACTACCCTTTTTACATGTTTCTTTTACTACAGGAGAATTATACAGAAAATGTATGTAATTGATGTGGCCTCTGTGTCACTTGATACTCAAATGTAGTTTATATCATACATATTTTTTAAGATATTGTGAAATACAAATTTTTAAATTATAATTCATTGTCTCTTTCTTTCCTTAAAAACCTGCAAATTTTAGGTTTTTACATCAAATTAAAGATAGGGATAAACAATCAGCCATAATAAATAAATAAATAAATAAATAAAATTAAAAATTTTAAAGAATCATCATACAGGTCCCACGACAGCATTCAATAATAAAAAACGGTGCATAACCTTTTGAAACATAGGTCTTGTGCTGAAAAAGACTGTGATCAGGTCATTCAAAGTGCAGAAGAATCCCTAATACGTAAGAAGAAATTTTATAATTTAAGACTCCATCCACTATTTTTGCTGTTCAGATAGCACAGACAAACTCGTATGAGAATAATAATGGGGAGCTCTGAAATGGATAGATAGAAGGATGAACGTGGGATGGAAAAGGATTTTTAAAAAAGGAGGAAGTGATGACAGAGATGTGAGGTTTGCACAATGGTGACATGGAGGAAGAGGAAGCAGCACCAGTGGGTGTGATGGGAAAACGATGTGAGGCAAGAGAATATCGTCCTCGTTGAGCCTGAGGCTTTGTCCTGCTGGCACACGGTTACTTTGTAGAGGAGATGTCCCTTAAAGCTGGCACGACTAGACACAGAGCAAAGAGATGAGGGGAAAGCAAAAGGGAAAGGGAAAAGGAAAGGGAGAACCACGGTACTGTAACAGCTAGCTTTTCTGAAGTGAAAATAGTCACGTGTACTGCACATACCCCCTAAATTAATTTACATCCCACTATTGCTTTACCATGCTCTCTTGATTTAAGCTTATTTAATCTTTGTTAGCGAGATGTAGGCCCAACTCTTGATGACATAGCAAATATAAAAATAAGCAGCAATAGATCATGCACGCACATCTTCCGCTAGACGATGGCATTAAACCCAGCAAAAACACTGCATACAGCCCCCACCCCACAAATGAAACTAATATATTCATAGCAGTATCTATGTTTTAAAATATTACTCAGGAAAATTATTTGGCTTAATAAAACAGAAGCATGAAAATCCAGGGAATTATATACACTATAAGCATTAAATGCCCCTTAAGGTAAACATTCAAGAAAAAATGGGACTGTGTACCTATATATATGCTGCATTTGAAATCAGTTTGACTCTAGATAAATCAGTAAACATCACTACTGAATCATGGGCATGGGGAGTGTTTAGTCGTTACTCCTCTACCACATGGATTAAAGGAAAAAAAAAGAAATACCCTCTCAGAATACCATCCTAACACTATTCGTATTAAGACACACTTTTGTGTAGCTCACTTTGAGATCTAGAACCACTTCATAATTTTAAGAAAACATCAGAAAAAAAAATTTTAAATAACATTTTTAAGAGTCGTGTTCTAACGAGATTTTCCAAGATAAATGTTCAAATCTAATTACCGTGTCTACTTATTTCTCTCCCCATCTTCCAGCTGATATGGTGTCCTATGGTAGATATCACCACAGCCTCTAACTGCCATCACACCCAGCTCCAACCTCTTTGTGCTCCACCACTGTGCTACTACGATGCTCTAAGTGTGCCCTGCAAAGCTGTGCCACCTGAAGGAGCTGGCTGAGCCGGTGAGGGTCGAGCAGGGACTCGCACCCTTGGGTGCTCTCTGCCCACTGTCCCCAATGAGGCTTAGAGGCGACAGAGAACCCAGGAGGGGCACAGCTGCAGAGCTAGGAGCAGAGCACTCAACCTCTTTGCAGCCAGAGGTGGAAAGGAAGACAACAACGAACATCAGAGATTTGAAGATGTTCCACTTGTCCTATCAAACTAGGAGGAGGAGTAATGTTTACTAAACTAAACCTAGTAGATGAGTAATGAGCAACTCCAAGATGAGTAATCCTGAAATTCTGGCTGTCAAGTGTCCTATGTTTACTGGCATATATTTTTCTTAAAAGGTTATTGAGACATAGAATGTTCCAGAAGGGTATTCATTCACATTTCACGTGAAGGCAAGCCTGGATCTGAATAGTTATGTTTTAAATTCTCTTTCAAGAAAGCAACCTTCCAAATTATCAGCAAAAATAATTTTCAGAATATTTCCTCCCAGATAAGAGCCTTTCAGGATTAACATTTATTACATTCTAGCACAGTAGGGTTTGTAGTATTGTGCCAAATACAATATACTGAAATTTGTGAGCTTACTTTCTCGATGAAGATTATGATGAATGGATTATCAATCTAGTTTGTATCAATCACTGCACCACCACCATCTCAATTAGAGGAGAGCAGAGCTGGCATTATTTTCAGGTCTTGTTTCAGCAGCATTCAGAGACACAGGAGCTGTAATCCTTGATTTGAAATGACCTCTGTTGCTGAGAGTCTACTGACCACAGCTGGACAAACCTGGACACAGAGTTCATTGCAATCTGAGAGCCAGGTAAAACCTCCTCTGAATAAACTAGTCATTTAACAGGACAGAAGAAGTATTAAGATTGAGAAAGGAGGATGCAATGTTAAAACATCTGTGCTTTGGCTGCGTTTAGGTATTACTAACGTGTTCAGTAAAGGGAGAAAATAAAACAGTAGCTAGTGTATATACCTTGTGAATCCTATCCCTTAGGAGGCTTTCTAAGCGAAGATGTGAAGGTATTCAAAAGATGAAATCATCACAACTTTGTTAAACTGGTCATTTTTCAGGAAAGCCTCAATATTCTCTATATCCACTGTGAAAATTTCAATAGGAAGAAAACTTCTGAAAATAAACCTCACTGATGCGTCCTTTTGAATGCTGTTATTTGGGCAACATAAAGCTGAGACAACTATTCTCAAAAAGCCCAATAAATATGATACCGTCAATACAAATGGAAAAGATACAGCAGAGCCTATGTGCACTTTCTAGCTAGCTCGCTGGAGAGAAATCTGTTTCACCTTCCTGCTAGAGACATTGCTGTGCAACCAGCCTTGAAGAAAAGAAAAAGGGCTGCTATATTCTTTTGCTCCTTGCATCCAATTAGAAGAACAGTTTTTTTGAAAAAGGAGAGAAGTCCTTACCTCCCCTCTTTTCCTTAAATCAGAGATTTGCATACAAAAGCACTTGAGTATTTGTACTGCAGTACATCTGGCAATTATCTTACAAGAGAAAGCATTCGTTCTAGCCAATTGCCACAGGCTTGGCATTACTGAGAGAAGTAGAAAGCATTTGAATGCACAGAAGAAAAGGGATATTCCAGCTTTCTACCAGCTACCTTGAACATACTTCACGTTTAATTTCACCCTGTTGCCACAGGCACTGTGTTGTTATGACAGCTGATCTGCCACTGAATAGCTGTAAAGGAAAATCAACAAAGGATCGCTTCAGCGATTTTCAGTGCAATTTATTGGAGCTTGTATCTTGCGGCTGCTGCCGCCTGTCGGGGTAATGACACATGATGGGTGATTAAAGTGCAAGTCCCTAAATCAAAGCTGTGCCAATGGTCTGAAGAGGCAGAAAACAGCGTTCAGACCCTGTTCCTTTCTCATAGTGGGAGGAGTTCATTAGGAAAAAACCAGGCTCTTTTACTAACAAGGGAAAGGACTTGTGTCTAGGGAGAATTTTCAGGTTTCCAACATTTAACGTAGCTTTCTTACAGCATCTTTTAGACTGTGCGTTTACTGAAAATAAGTAAGTAATTAAAACAGAGAGTGTTACAATCCATTGTCACCAATTCGGAATTTAAACTGAGCTGTACGGTAGTTTGTTCACATCCTCAGATTTAACACAGTTTTTGCCTTCGTTTGCCAAGAAATAGGTGGTGAAAGACAGAGCTGCCCATCACGAGGGTAAGGGCAGAGGTAGGCAAGGGCAGCTCCCCAGTTCATGAGAAAGGACACTTTGGGATACAAGGGTAGTTTCAGTTCACTGAAATTATTTTTGATTTTCTTTCCCTTTCCCTTACTCTTTCATTCTGAGGAGAGATGCAAGCAATCCAGCTCGAGATTTTTACCAATTTTGGCCAAATTTGTCCATTGGACAAAACCGCACTCTACCTGAGATACCCACAAGACAAGTATGAAGAAGGAAATAAATGAAAAAGCCCTTTGTTTGAAGATGCCAGAATGTCAGGAGAGGGAAACAGTAAAACAGAGTATATAATCAGACCAAGGGACTTTTTGGTGGGTTTTTTGCCACAGAAAACACTATTTACAGACCATGGGACTGTGAAAAAATGGAGCAAAGACAGATTAAGAGATATCAAAATAATGGGGCTCAGGTGAATTTGACATAGTATTATTGTTGTTCTTCCTATAAGCATTTTTTGAAGGTGTTAGAGAGGATGATTTTTATCTTCCTTTACAACACACTATAGACAATCTATCTTTGCAAACACAGAACAGGCACGCCACCCCTACTGACATCTTGCAGGCTATAGGCATTTTTAATGAGAAATTGGAGATGAACAAAAGGCTAACATCTACATATAAATGCCACTCTTTTCATACACAATGAAAAGGAGCAATCGGACAGATCTTGACATTCCTACATTCTCGACAAGGAATTATTTTCCTAAAGATTAAAATGAGTATTCAGAGGCACCCCGGTGAGCAGAGCACAGTGAGTTCTCCATCACAGTTTGCTGGTTTTCCTGCAGGGGTTGCAGCAAAGCAAACTCATCGGACTGGCCACATGGGAAGAGTGCCTTCATCCTGCCCAGATAAAGTTTCAAGGAGGAAGCCAGGCATAGACTTCTATCCATTTTAATAAATGCATGCTGCAGTGCTTCAGCCATACGGTGGAACAACTCTTAGCCAGCAGTGGAGGAAACAGCTTCACTAGATTCAGAATCTCCCTTCATAAGCATCTTTTGGGTTTATTTGTGTTTATAACTACTATTATCTTTTATTTCTTTTGCAGTAATAGCCAGGTAGGTGATCGGGGTCTCTTTGTTCCATGAGTTGTCTGAAGATGGAGAGAAACGAATCCTGCCTGGCAGAGGTGGTGGTCGATGTGGACGAGAGGCACTGTAAGGGAGGCAGAGGCAGCAGAGGCAGAAGGCGGTGAATTATGACAGCCAAGACCCAGGGTGGCTGCAGGAACAGGGCACTGGACTCATTTTTACACTGTGACCAGGTTCCCTTTCCCAAACAGCCTCTTCTTCTGTTATTCCACCAGCTCTTGTCATGATAACAATTTTAAAAGTTTTTTTTAAAAGATGTTTAAGTGGTGAAACTTAGCTTTAAAAGTATTAGCTGGGATTAGCATGTTCCTGCTGGAAGGCGGTACGAGTCTGACTGATGGCTTTAGATTTATGTATTAAACACATATAATGCAAATAGTTAAGAAGCATATTCGAGAGGGAAGTGAATGAAGCAATTCTGTTTCCTTGGGAGACAGGATTTGTTGGAAATGTTTTGGTGATCAGATTAAAACTTCTCAGGCTTCACAGTGACACGAAAATCAGTGATAGATTTAAGAAGGGGCAGGGCTAACATGACTGCCTCCGACAGATTATTTACACAGGAACATACATACCTTAATGAAAGCTTGCTTTTCAGGAGGAAATTTTTTCACAATACCATTCTACTATGTTATATATAGCCCCTAAAGTGGAATTAGGAAATGTGACGTTTATTCAGATGAAGGCAGGCAGGCAGTCCATTTTAAGCAGACATCTCTTCCCTTGTGACTCCCAGGCAACCTTTAAATACTTTTAGTTCTTTCCTTCATGTTAAAGGCTCATTATCCTTTATAGAAATTCTTTAGAAGTCTTCTCATCCCAAGCACCAGGAGTCATTTCTCAAGACAGCGCTAGATTCCATATTCCAGATCTTTCGCAAAATTTTCTAATACTGTATGCCTTAGTGAATAAGGCATTCGAGAACTACTTATCCTTGCTTCAGAAGAAGAGAAAAAATCACCGATCATGATTTTTATGTCCATTCCTTGAAAAGAAAGGGAGAAGGATAATAGCTGCTAAGTGAAGATTCTCTGCTTTCACGGCTGCCATTCTAGCCCTGCGGTTCTTGATTCAGCATCGACTCTGGCAGCTCTTTCTTCTCACATTTCTGTTAGTATTCCTGAAGCCTCTTTCTTTTCCTCTCATCTTTTTTCTTTGTACTCCCTCTTCATACAATCTCCCTTCAACCAAGAAGTTGGACCAGCTTCTCTGACGTGAAGGTGTCACGCAACAAACACTGAGGCACTAAATAAATGTGTATCTGGGACTACTACCAACTTCCTTCTTAGCATTAAGAGTCTGGTTAAGCAAGACAAGTTGGTTTATCGCTTCAGCTAGCTTTTCACTAAGAAAAAGTCTGTCAATTTTAGATGTAGCAAGTCATGGAAGCGTATTAGGTCAATATTTATTCTGTCCATTCCTGAACTACCAAAACAAAAATTTGTCTACCCTCTTTTGACATCAAAGGTCAACCGCTTTTCTGTTTAGATACAGGTGTCACTGGAAATTCTGGAAGAGTAAAGCATCTAGTCTCATTTAAGAGATTTGTCACAGGATCTATGAAAGGCAAAAATTTATCCAGCAATATTACTGACAGAGTAGGTGGAAACTTTTGTCAACATGGAGAAGAATCACCTATGCATAAAAGGTGGGGTTTTTTTAAGTTTGCAGTGATGCTATCAGTGGTTAGCATCTGCATACATGAGGTATCTGGGGTACAAGGGACAGTTAAGAAGTGAAGGAGGTGGCTGTAAAGGGACTGCTGCCATGTCTGTCTTCCTGAAAGGCAGTCTAGTTTCACGATCAGTGACTAAATCCATCTAAGCCACTCCACTTTTTTCTCATGGACAACCCACACATTGACTGAAGGAAGGAGGGAAGGCAATTTGTCACAAGGAAGCCACAACAAAGTGTGTTGATGCTAATCTTTTTTTATGTTTTGGAAGGCTATTTCTTACTTACCAACTCTGTCAAGGAGAAGCAACTGCCTAGGTCAGGTCTCACCTTCTGCCTCTGAGTAAGAAGGCATTTAGGGCCCCGTTGTGGAGCAGGATCAACTAATTAAGAACATTGTGAATTTAATGAAGGAAGCCCAAGGTTTTTATCTAGTAGCAGGGCTATACCTGAGGATTACAGTCCAGAAACAGGCTTGTGGGGGAGAAAGAAAAGGAGTCGGAATAACCACAGAGAAAAAGAAAACAATGAATGACAAGATACAGTACCAGAGAGAATAAAGACAAGTGCAGACCCTCACTTCGGAGTCACTCCACCCGACCAGGCGCAAGTATAATGTACCATAACCACACCACCAGAACAGTGCATCCAGCTATTCCTGCAGCCCATCATGGCATACTTCCCCAAAGCAGTTTGTCCTTAATCTGTGCTTGATTAAAGCTAGAGTTGTGCCTCTTCTACACACGCACCAACACGCTAATGGCGTTTGCTCTACCAGCCGTGCTGGGAGCAGGACGTGTGTTAGTGTGGATGTGAGGGTGTACAGACGTGCTTGCCTGCTATCTCAGAGCCGGAGGGGTTTTCATTAGATTCAAACACCAACTGACTCTCCAGGGAAGCTCCTGCTCTTATTTGATAAGAGATGCTCTTTTATCACACATGAAACTGCATGCAGTGATCAGACAGGCAGTGTGCATAGCTGCCAACCAGAGGAAAGCTGTTTTTCTGTAGCATATTACAGCAGTGCATTGCTACTACTGTTGAAGACTGGCCCAAAAATGGTCAGTTATGGAAACCACAGAAGTTGGAACTTCTACTGATCCACAGAAAAAGTATGCAATTAATATACTTGCTTGAGAGGTTAGGATATCATGTTGTTTTTTAGAAGATGAAGCCACTATGGTAAATCAGAGTGGAGAGGACATCTGAGGTTCTGGGGCTTGCAAATCTAACAAAGTTGACAGCCTTCCTTTCAAAGAACTTAGTTATTCATTCCTTGATATTACAACAAACAAGGCACCTAAACCTAAACATTAACGGTCTAAAGTACAGCTCTCCAATGGAGAATAAGTGGGATTTTCCATCCTTTCAGAAAAAAAATAAATCTTTTTACTTTCAACAGCAAACCTTTTTCAAGCTAATTGACATCTCAGAACTTCAAAGAACTCAGTCAGTCTTCAAAAATCCTACAAACATGAAAGTGCATGGCTTGGTGACCTCCTTCAATACTGGTCTAATAGGTCATCCAGAAACATTTGGCATGCTGAAGTGTCAATAGCCTCTTTTTTCTCTAGTGAGAAATTATATTACCTCTACAGCTTCCCCCCCACCGCAATATTTCCTTTATATTTTCAGCTGCGTTCCTGTTTGAAAGAGTTCTAGCTAACATGCACCTAAAAACTAGATTACTTTTGTTTCTTGTGCCTAGAAAGTACAGATAGGTTGAGGTTGCGCAAGCACTTCAGATTCAACAGAATTAGATGCATTTTCTGGAATTTACCTGCCAGTGGCTGAGTCAAAATGACTACTGTGGCTGTATCTATAGTATCTTATAGTATGTTATAGAATCTTGTGGTATCTACTGTAATTGTATCTATAATATCTGTCTATGGTATCTTGAGAATTGGTTAAGGGATTTTTTAATCCATATGTTCTTCAACTTTTGAGATTTGTAACAGTTGCCGTGGATATTTCTCTTTAGTGAACATTTTTTTACCCTTGACGAAAGAATTTTCTTACTTCCCCTTCATTACTCAGCCATAGCTCATGGACATGATACAAATTTTTGAAATGAGATGTTAATCCTTTCCATCTTTAAGTGCCCTTTTCTAAACAATGTTTTTTATTAACCACACTAACTTCCAGGTGCTACCACTTGCAGCTGAACACCAGCATTAAATTAAACCCAACAAAACCAACCTCCCTCCTCCCTCCCCACCTCCCCTCTCTCCAAACTAAGGATGCAGTAGACAAGCCTTTTTCACTCAACGGTAATATCTGGATCACAGAGAAGTATTTTAGTTCTTACTTTTAACAGTGAGGTACATGGACTTGCTGACGTCTGCTCCCACATCATTGCTGACCTTGCAGAGGTAGTATCCACTGTCTTCTTCCAGCACATGTTTAATCAGCAAGGAGCCATTTGTGAGAAGCTGGATACGACCGTTCAATGCAATCGGCTGGAACTGAGGAACCCCGGCACCTAAAGCAGGACCCCCATGGAAATAGGTTAGTTAGTTAGGAAGGAAAGCATCTTGTTTTTTTTAAAATAAGGCAGAAACTATAGCTTCCTGTTGTTAGAGCCTCAATGCAATTAAAATATGAATTAATTCTGACATCATCAGAACAAATGGAATGGTTCTTTGCCAAAACTGAATTCATTAAATGGGAAGAAGAAAGACTTTTGGAATGTAATAGCAGCAACAATTTGCCCATGTTAAAGGTAAAGGGGCAAAAGGAGCACGACACAGGAGTGGAAGAACCAGAAAGGGGGAGAGAGAAAATGAAGATTTTCAGACCGCTCATGGGTAAAAAGGCACATTTGTTGTACATTTAGAGGCTGATAAATTATTGACAATTACAGCTGAACAGCCATACAAGTATGCATCCCTCATGCGTACACCAAATGAATTTCTTATGACTAAGAGGGATGTCTGTTGTAGCAAACGTGGCATACTCAAGGGACCTCTAGGTCCTTGTTTACGAAACTCTGGGTAACATGGAAAACCACATCAGTGATTGTGTTGCTTCTCCCCTCCTGCAGCTGACTGACCGATGATACGTAAAATCCCTGTTCTGCCATGTTTGCACCCAGTATTTATTTGGACTGTTAAAAAAAAAAAATAAAAAGAAAGAAAGAAACAAAAAATTCAGACCACTAATCAGGCATGAGGTGCCATGTTCGGCAGTAACGTAAAAATGGAAGGGCCATAAAAAGACAGAAAGCCAAAGATTTCTGTATCATCTTTGGTTTTAAGAAAGAGCCTACTTTTCCTTGGAAATAAGATACTGGGTGATTTAGGGAATAAGGAACAGGATACTCCAGAGGCCCACCACAAGTTCAGGTTCCTCCAGCATTAGGGGCTTTCTAAATGTATAGTAAGATATGGTTCTTGTAACAAAGGGTTTTACAACCTACTTTGGCAGCAGGAGACGGGATTTTTCAGGGAAATCATAAGGTAGTCTTCAACGGAATTCTCTTATACCACTTTCTGTACACGAAGTTAATCTCTGTCAGTATTAATTACTGTATGCAGTTGGCTGAATCAGCCCAGAAGGAAATACGATGAATAAATATTATGGGGAATGATTTAGTATAAAATAGCAAGCTCTAACATCCTATGAATACAACATCTAGAATATTAAAAAAGCCCATGCATACTAAAAATCATTCTAGTCCTAGAAGAATTTGCTTCGGGGACTTTCAGTTACACCGGAGGTCTGGTGGCCGATACTGTGAACCTGGTAATGTTAAAGGGATGATATTTTCACAAAAATCGGTTGCCATCATTGATTTTTCAACTATTTTAGTCACATGCATATCCCACTTCCCCCTTTGTCTATTTTTTTTTCTTTAATAAGGAATTTTTCCTGTCATTTAGTTGGAAGGTGCATTTATGCTTCACTAACTCTACCTGTCTGCAATTGATTGCCCAAGTAGACAGATGCAAGCACTCACTTCTTATATTTCTTTGAAAAATTCTGGGGACAATTTGGTGTTTACAGAAGGGAGAGGGCTGATACTGCCGATGACAGCTACAAGTGGCTAAAATTTTGCGTAACAGTTTGCAAAGGCTTCTTACTCTTCACATGCGATGTTACTGCAGTGACGGCAGCTTATCACACACAACTGCATGAATGAAGCTGCAAGAGGACTACGTGTTCATGAATCACAGAATCACAGACTGGTTGAGGTTGGAAGGGACCTCGGTAGGTCGTGTGGTCCAATCTTTTTGCTCGAGCAAGGCCACCTAAAGCTGGTTGCCCAGGACCATGTTCAGATGGCTTTTGAATATCTCCAAGGATGAGACTTTCTGGACAACCTGTGCCACTGCTCAGTCAACTTCACAGTACAAAAGTGTTTCCTTATACTCAGACAGAACAATCCTGTGTTTCAGTGTGTGCCCATTGCCTCTTTAAGTCTGAAGGACTTAAACCAACAGATTCTTGCTGATCATAGGGTGTCTGTATTGATCACTGTCACTATTCTTTAGAGACAGCAAGTCCATTCCCACTACCTGTCTATTCTGATGTACAAAAAAATGAACCCTCTTTTTCCATTTTACACTGACATGAAAAGCCAGTGACGCTAACTTACCTTCAGGTGTACAGATGCCCTTTCTGCTCGGTTGTGGTGCCTACAGATGAGCTATGATCTGATTGCTTTACTCCTGCTGGCCTCACCTCAGTGATTATTTCAGAATTTGGCACAAACCTCGCTCACAAACCGATTAGATGATGTATCTTTTTAAAGGAAGATGGAGCATATATCTTATAGTCCTGTACAGCACCCTAGTTAGACTACGTATTGAAATTGCAGTCATCCATTAGCAAAATGCAGGCTATTGTAAAACTACTGACCTTGTCACCCAGAGTTATTTTGGCCAAAAAATGAAACTGCAGTTTGATGGCTTTGCCTACATTGCATATATACTAATTCTTTGACTTAAAAACTTCTGAGCTGTTAATGGAAAACCTTTAAAACAGTTACTTGATGGTAGAGTGTCACTAAAATCAAAACACTATCCTTTTCTCCTTTATTAAGACGAGCTGCTTATCTCTTCACAGTTAATTACAACTCAGCTAGCTTGGCTTGACCTCCTCCTTCAGCACGCAAACACAACAAAACAGAATTACTTCTTTGTGACCTACAGTCATAATTAAAAATTCATACACCATAGAGATTAATGGAATTTGGAGCTCTGCACCCTTCTTACCACAAACCAGAATTTATCAATAAAAGCAAAAATAGTCTTTAATATGAACGTTTCTCATCACCCTTTTTCTTTAAATATAATTTAGACCAAGATCGTAAGGAAACCAAAAATGACATGGCGCATTACATAAGGATGTCTTCTCAACAGCACTTAGGTTTACTTTTTGAAGAGTTAACTCCTTTAGATTGGATACAGAGTTTGGAGAGTTTGTTTTCTTGCTAAAACCTACCAGAAGACAACTGGCCAGAAGAGGCAATCTAGCAGGCAGCACATTTTAATTAAAAAGCAGTCAATTTCCTATGGTTACTGAGGGTCAAGTGGGGCCAGTTTTAATGCTCTGTTACATGAGAAGAAAATGTTAAAGCACTATGTAAAGCGCATACTGAATTACTGCTTATGCTAATGCTACCTGACCTTTCTTCTTTGCTGAAAAGATATGATTGGCCATGTTATCACGAATTTTGAAGGAGGGAAAAAAACATCAGCCAAATGCGGCCAGTGAACCTTGTTCTGAGTTGTTTCAATTAAAGCAGTATCTCTTTTCTCTCAGCTGTCCATTTCAACACTCTCCCGCTGAGGCCACAGCTAACGCAGGTGCACATTCACAGCTCCAAGATGTCTCTAAGGCAGACCAAAAGTCCGTTTAGCTCAGCCTTGTGTCTATGACAATGGCCAGCACTACGTGCTGAGGGAAATGATATAAGAACAGTATAAACATGAGGGATTCTTCCTGTATTGCACCCTGCCAGCCTCCCACAATATGAAGATTAAAGCAGTAACTTACAGGTGAGCAAGCTGTTACTAAACCAGAAGTAAACTACCTACCTTTTGAATACTTCCAGACAATGGTAGGAACAGGATAACCCTCGGCAGAGCAGTTAAGAATAACGGCTTTTCCATAGATCCCATCCTGGTCGCTGGGCTGAACCACAAACCTAGGCGGCACTGCAGGAGGAAGCAAAAGGAGCCGTAAGAATTTGTGCAACTTATCCAGTAGCTCAAAATGGCAGAGCAGTCAAATAAGGAGGTGTAACTTTTCATAGTGGAAAGCAAAAATTAAAACCAGCTTTTTGATGAGCCAGTGAAATCGTAAAGTTGGTTTTACAAGATTATTTACTTTCTGTGCACAATCTCAATGTATTTCTTGCCAGGCATCGCAAAAGCACTGGCCTTTATAGGACACAAAACAAGTTAATAAAAACCTCTCTGTAGGAGAGGTTGTAAAATGGAATAACAGATAAATCATACTGCTGTGGTCAGAAAAGGAATGCTTTCTAACAAAGGCAGAGGTTTGACAGATGTCTAAGAAAATGGAAGTTTTCTGTGTTTGTTTTTATAACAGTGAACTAGTAAGCTTTAGAAAAAGAATCAAATTATGTAGCATAAATAATCTTAAAAAATAATGATTTAATAGCAATAGAATCACTTCAGGTGAGAATGAGGGTGTTTGAACCATAACTTCTGATAGGACTTTTCTTTCCAAACAGCCATAGAAAGGTTCAACACAATTTGCTTGCATTAAGTTGAAGAGGAGAAGTCTTACTGGAATAGATGTGTGCAGATCGATGTATATGTATTATTAGACTTATTCTAAGGCAGCATAAAACCACTGCCATGATTCTTCCAGACATAGGCAAGTACATATCTATTTACATATAAATAAAATAAGAGCTGCTTATGTCAAGGAAAAGCTCTACATGTTCCAAATACAGATACACAGTGAAGAAAACAACTTGTGATGATGCTAGACCTACAGTTTACCATGAAGGCCCAATACTAAATGTGAAAATCTCAATAAAACCTGCAGATTTGACAAGAGTTTGAAAGAAAAGCTGAAAACTGTGAAGAATGTTGAGAAACCCACAGAAGTTACTGAATATTAAAAGTGCTTAATGGTTGCATTAAAGTCAGTTAAGGTCACAGATTTTTATTGACCTCCCGTTCTTTGGTTCAGAACATGAAGAAGGAAATACCTGAGAAAAAAAGTAAATTATTTGTGTCCTTTTCCCACACGTTATTCTTTTTGTCATTTCTTACAGTGTTATAGAGAAAATGTAGTAAGGTGACTGAGCCTGTAATCAATTTTTTCCCTCTCAAATCAAGTGCAGCAACACACTCGGATCTAATGCCGTAAAGAAAGAATCCCAATAGTCCCCTGCTTTCCTCGCCACACCGCAACGTATGCGGATGGGGACACACAGCCAACCTCATGGATTCACAGCTCCGCAGGTCCAGCCGGTGCTGACTTTGTCCCAAAGTTGTGGGAGACAGAACAAAGGGCCCAACCATCGCTCCTTGCTTTGACCCAACCCCCCATCAGACCCCACCACCTGCCTCTCCAGAAGTGCCAGAAATTAAGAAAGTAAGTAGGGGAGAAGGCTGTAGCATGAGGAAATGTAAGGCAGCAGAAAAGGGGATCATCAGTGCAGTGACTGTTTGCCCTAGGATCTGAAACAGCTCTTAATGGCCATGAATATAGTACTAATTATACATCAGAAAAACTGTGCGGCACAAGCACAGCAGACGCACCAGTGCTACAATATGTGACTTTAAAGTTTTTTCAGTATAAACATTTCTCATGATTTATGCAAAGAGCTCCTCCCATTACACCAGAGAGTCCCAAGTTTTCCTCAAGCAGAAACCTGAGCTGCCAGTGTTGGCATGGACAGGACTGTGGAAGGTTGGAGGTACCTAGAAGTACTATCTCCAGGTTCAGAGAACCTTCCTCCCAACGGCTCGAGCCTTCCTCCCTGTGCCTCCATAATCCACACTCCCCTCCAACTTTCCGCCTTCATAGATAAATTGGCTTTTAAAAGAGGAGAACAATCTTCTGGAGAGCAAACAATTCCTTTAACTGAATCTTTTGCTCATTGAATCCTATAGCCATAATGCAAAGCTGTTTATTGCCTAACTATGTACAAAGAAGCTCCACTGCTGTTTTGAATATGGCCAAAAGAAATGGAAGGAATTAACGGCAACAGAGGCAAGACACCTTTGTACTAGGAGATATATTTACTGCTGTCAAACATTTCATCTTTCCAAACAGCTGCCACACTGACAAACATATATCATATGTTATGTCAATTCATGATAGGTAAGCATCAAACATGAAATCCCAGCAACAGCAGCTCTGGGCAATCACCTGCCCTGTTCTACTTATCTACTCAGAGAAGACATTTGCTTCAGTAGCTCTCTTCACATTGTTCTGTGTTCATTCTATCACTAACCACAAAAGGAGTCCCAAGTACTTATTTTCCAAAGCAGGTGAAAAGTACAATTAGTTGCACAAATAGATTTGATTTTATACAACTCAGTACCGTGGCATCAGCTTGTTTCACCTTGGTAACCATAAGTAAATTTATATTCACAGCTTCTGAAAAATCAGTTCCAAGTTGCTTATCCATAAAGAGTAGTCAAAAAAAACCAAAAAACAACCAACCAACAAACAAACAAACCAACACAAAACCACCTCAGCTGTAGCAGTCCGGTGAATGATTACAAAGGATGCAATGAAGTGACTGATAATTACTGGCCTCATCTAGCACTGAAAAGTGTGAAGAGTATAATGTCTTTTAAAATCTCTTTTACAATACAAAACTTTTGTAACTTCTTTGTTTATTTCCCTTCTCTTTGAAAAACGTTTTCTTTATAGTCTTCATTTGCTAAACTGGCAAGAAGTGTTAATTTTTCAGGAAATAAGTTTTTGTATTAAATAGGTAGGGATATGCAGAAAGTTTTGGAAAAATTAAGCAAGATTGCCTAGTATGAAGTAAAGGCAATCAGCCTTTAAAATACTCTTTGCATTAAAGTTATCTGTTAAAATAAAAATTTTGTCTAATCCCTTTGGGCATATATAGAAAAAAATGCCAAGTGTAAATGTTCCTTGAGCATTTACATGGAAATGCATCCTTCCACATCTTTAATGAACTCGTGTAGAAATTCTTGATGTGTTGTGCCTTTAATGCTGACAAGCTCTGAACAGGGCTTTTTATCATGTTGATTTCGCTGTATTTTTGGTATATATAAAACATAAGGTTTTGCTCAGATATTCCCGATATTCTCTTTTTTAATCATTACTTTTGATACAGAATGATAATAGGATGGTAACTGTGGAAATTACATTTTGCCATATGAGCTCCAGAACCAGGCGTTCGATTAGCAATCGTACGGCTCCCTTGTACTGCTCCACAAACAAAGCACCTTTCAACCTTACCTGGCAAAAACTCTGCCCACGTCCAGAAATAGAAACAGTTTCTCTATTCAGTAAAGTTTTAGCCTTCCTTTAGGACTGCTTATAAAAATGCCAACTACTGCTCTGATTTTGAAGGCATGAACCCTTCACACTTAGTCTTAAGATTGCCAAAAGAAAAACAGAAAAGATGCTACAGCAAAACAAAATTACTCATTCACTGACCTTTCAATTGTTTCTGTACTGCTGTCTAGGTAAAACCACAGGATTTTTCTTTTTACAGAAATGATTAAAAAGTAAACAGAGGAGATCTTCATATTTTTCTTCCCCATTGATAGTTTGCTTCTCAATTTTATTTCATATGAATAACTTGTTCAGTGCTATGTGGTACCACACTTTGAAAGACAATGCAGCTAACTACTCGATCTAGATTTTCATACTTAGCTTTAGATTATAAGCTACGTTCACTTTTTCATTATCTTTCAGAAATTCATTAGCCCTTAAAGAAAATTTGCTTAGTCAGAATTTAACAAAGTGAATTTATCTGATATGCTTAGAGCTAATGGAGAAAAGAAAACAATTAGTTCTCCTCCCCTCTCTTTAGATGTACAGCTGTGCGCCTCCTCTGCCCCTTTAGAAGTGAAACCCTCTGAAATAGCTCACGAATATGACTGAACAGTTCTACTTGTATTATCACCCTTGTTTCAGCAGCACAGTCCCTTGAGCCCTTAAAGGAGGGCATTTAAAATTGCTTTAACAGTGAGTTTCTGTTAGGCTCTCTCATTTAATGCAGCCCACGGATCTGTGATGAGAAATGAGCTGCTGACTTGTTTAGTGTAAGAGCAGTAAGTTGACAGATGCAACCTATTTAATGGCTGAACTCAAAGGACCTAAAAAAGGTGTTTTCAGTCAATATTATGAGCAGCAGTCTCCGGCTCTCACAAAGGGAAAACAAAGGATGAGAGCAGTCAGAATAGAATGATGACGGTAACATGAATGTCACAGTGCTATTTTAAGGGAAGGAAAATGGTTTTATTATCTCCTTGTGTGAAATAACCCTGATAAGATGACAAAATACGAGTTGGTACCCTAAGAAGATACTGCTTACCAGTGTCATGGCTGCTCTGATGGACTTCACAAGCTACTGACAAAAATCAGTTTATGAGTGCATGCTAACATTCCCTGATTTAATTTTGCTTTACATAAAGCCAAGAATCCTTTCTGACTGTTCTTTACGCCAGGGACCCGACGACAAATTCCCACAATCTTTCCTGGACTTCAGATCTGTGCAAGTGCTTCTGGCTCCCAGGTACAGCGATCGGTACATCGCACTGGGGAGCAATTCTGAAGGCTCCTAACATGAGTTCCTCCGGTGGGCTACTGGAGGGAGTTGAGAAATAATCTATGACATTGGCCTAGAATACAATGTTTCATTTTTACATGGAATATTTGTACTTTACACTGAGATCATACTGTCAAAATGATGGAAGAAATTTAATCAGCCAAAGCGACCATTGATGTATTAATGAATGAGATCATTAAACATTGTACTTCAGCAAAGATGAACAGTTATTAAATTTGGTCATCGGACCTAAGGGGTCGATTTAGCTAGTTTAGTGAAACCATTTGCTATGTGGTTGAAGAAAAAAGATGTACTTTCACAAAATGAGACGGTGTCTAGTGGTTTGTGTTGATCAGGTTTGTCTAATGAGAACCTTAAATAGGAAGTGAATCTTTCAAGAATAATCTTCAAAGCCTCACTGTAAACACCAGCCAAGAAAGTAAATGAATTTTGACACCAGCTGTGACCATAAATCTTCTCCCCCGGTTTTTCTATCAGAAATTGCATTTGTTGCATCACACCAGCACCACCACCAAACACCAGAAAGCAGATGATACTCACTTCCTACCTCGAAGATTCAAGGCTCAAGGACTCCTCATTGGGTGCCTAACTATCTAATGATATTCGACACTCCTGGCAAGTGCAAAATGAAAACACATTTACACTTAATGCACTAAAGGGGGGGTGTTATTAGGTATTTAAAGATCTTATCTCAATTTTAACTTATGATGTGTTCACTAACAGGAATTATAAAATCTTGATTTATGCATCCACTACTGTCTTTGAATTCTCTTTTCTGGCAGTATCTGAAAAATCTTTAACTCATAATACATTTATGAGCTTTTCCTTTTTGGTTACCAATTAAAATCTTTTTCACTGCTTTTTATTTTATAATTATTTCATTCCCATTTAGGGAATCCCTATAGAAATGAGTAACACATTATAAAGTGTATATAGATTTTTAATCACTCTTTAGAAGACAGCCCTAATGAGTAAAGCTCTAATTAATTCTGCATGATGATATAAGTAACTGACAGAGAAGATATTTTTTCTAATTTCTATGGATGATATTCATGACAGGATCCTATTCTTTCCTTTTTCTTAATAGCATGCGTAGCAAACCAAGAGTGCAACAAGAAACAATCAAAATCATAATGATCTATGAGTTTTTGAGAAACCCTTCTAGCTTGCGAATTTTTATGCATTTCCAGAGGAACTCCAGGCCGGGATCTGGCGGAGCACAAGATTTTGAGAAGGAAAGCCCTGTTTTCACTCACCAGGACTGCCTACCTGCAGTCCTAGATGCAGTGAAGATGCTAGGCTTCTCCCAGTGGCTAATTAATGAACTTTTAAAAGATGTTCCATAAACATTAGGACTAATCAAACCAGCTTGTCTATGGATTTGTATCTCATGTTTGAGTACAGACTCCAGTTGGAACACTTCTTGTGTTTGCAGAAGGGCTCACCTGAGTAGATTCTCTGGTGTCTAGTATTACAGTCAGTAGAGGCGTTTCTAATCAATCACTTCTTAGTTTTTTAAGGTTTTAGTTAGCTTAGTTTTTAGGCTTTTAGTTTAGTTTCGTTTTTAGGGTTTTGGCTCCACTGGAGGCATTCTCCCCTCTTCCAATTTGTCTGAAATCGGCCAATAAACTGTGGAGAGGTACTGACAAATCTATGTCCAGAGCGTGTGACACTGTCTCACTTCCAGGTCCTCACCAAGAAATCTGTAGCAGAGAGAACTGAGATTGCCCTCAGATCTTCTTACCCAGGGCTGCATAGCTGCTCAAAAGCTTTCTCCTCACTTTCTTGCTCTCGGCAGGCTCCTTCCATCTCCTATTTGATGCTCTGCAAGGAAGCTCTGTGGAAGCCGGTCATCTTCCTCTGATATTTAAGGCAGGAAAAATCCAGCCTTGCTGGCCAGGTATTTTTAGGGCTCCTTATCATGACTTGATTGCTTTTGTAAAGCACAAAATAACGCGAACAGCAATGAAGATTACCATAAGGTTCTCACAGATTTTAAGAGACTCATGCTTGTTTTTCTTTTGCCAATAGATACTCCTGGCAAAATGACAGTGCAGCTTAGATATGAAAGATATTATTTGTAGGAAGAATATAGGAAATCTATTTAACAGACTGAAAACTTAATAGAAAAATATGGATGCTAAAAAACAGCGGATACATGCAACCTGACATAGAAAATATTGAGAGAAAAAATCTCAAGTTGTAAAGCTGAAGAATTTACATGGCTGTATGCATTCTGCAGAAGTTTGTGTCCTTGCTAGTGGTTCAAATGCAGCAACAAGCACTTGGCCTGTGTTTCTTCATTCACCTTAGGAATAGACTGGATTTAGATTCTGCTTCGAAGTCTACCCGTGTACCGCAAAATGATATGGACTCCCACTTATTTTGGAAATATGATAGCCTTCATCATTTTAAAGTCTACTTTTAAAACAAATACAAGGACAGTATAGACAAGGAGAAAGAAACTTCATGAGGAACAGTCATATTTCCCTTTATTTTCCTCTCCCATTCACTTTCTGCTTTCATATCAAAATGCACAAACTTCACATAAATAAGATATTCCCAGAACACATCTCCTGACATTTAGGAAAGTCAACATTTAGGTTTGAAGCACACTGCTGAGAAACCATCACACAATGTGGATTAGAAACAAGAGGAGTTAAAGCACCATTTCTTCTTTCTTTATTTGGAGAAAAAACAACCTAGTGGATTTAGAAAAACATTATCTATCAGTTATATGGCACCTATGAATAAAAAGATGAGGAGGGATGAGAAAGCTTGGAGAAGAAACAGACAGGAAGAAAGCAAGTCTTTTCTTAAATGTGTATAGGTCAGGTTGGATGCAGACGAGGAGTGACCAACAGTGACGCTCTGAAGGCTGGCTGTCTTCTGACCTGTGTGGGATGAGACAGCTGAAGCAGTTCAATATGAGGGAATGAGGTCAGTCCAGGGTTTTGGCAGAAAATCCAGGTCAGACATCATATTCTATTTTCCCCTTTCCCTCTGGGTGAGAACTATTATCTCAGATGCAGATGCAAAACTGATTAAGACATTACCATTTAAATTGACAGAGAGAGAGAAGAAAGGAGAGGAGGCTCAAAGGAGGCTGCTGCAGAGCACTAGCTGGGCAGAAAGCTAAAAAAGAGGGGGAAAATGAAGTAGCCCTCATAACCTCCTAAAAATTTGCAGGACTAGGGCTCCAGAGGGTTTCTCCAAGCCTCTGGGTAAAACAGAGTGAACAGCCACCCTCTGTCATGCCCGTGGGTGGATAAGGACACCCTTTAGGCACACGCACCCAGTAGTTGTCATCCCAGCCCTGGGGCAGAACCCTCAGCAGGAGATGCAAAGCAGCAGCACAGAAGGGGAAAATGGAGGTGTTGGTGTCGTTTTGATGAAATGCCTACAGGAACCCGTACAGAGTTGCTACAGGGATTCGTTCCCATCACTTCAAGCACTGAGTATAACCGCAAACCAGGTACGATGTCAGCTGTTACGAGATGCAGCATTTCTGCGTAGGGCAGACACAGCCAGCAGACCATCTGTTGTGATGGGAGGTTGTCAACTTTCCCTTCCCCAGCAAAAGAGAAGGTGAGGAAAATATTATTAGAATGATGAATATGGTTAAAAGCTAACAGAACAGCTTAGGAAAAGAATACTTAAATGCATGTAGTTAATTAGACTACTTCATTTACGAATTACTAGATAGATGGGGAAAGTAATAGACATCTGTACTGAGTAATACTTAACGAAGATTAAAAGCCATGAAATTTAAAAAAAAATCATTAAAGAAAAATTTGTATCAAAACTAGTGAAAATGCAATGGACCTATTTGCTGCTGAGTTCTGGGAATACTAGCATACACAAACATAAGCATACACATTCTATAAGTGGAAAACTAGGGAATAATCCACTAAGGATAGTCCTAGGACAGTGAGAAGATTGAACTTAAAAGGAAGAGCTGTTCAGGGGACTTTGCTTCAAAGGAGTTTTTGAGGGGGGAAAAAAAAGCCTGGAAAAGATGGCAAAAGCCCCTGAGTGGTTTTAAGATTTATCTTGGTAACCTTGCAAAAGGGAATATAAAATGTAGTGATCTGCAACAGGCAGAAATAACTAGGGTTACTTCCAGGATTACAGCATGTGTCCTTTTTCTCTGAGGAGTTTAATGGCTTGGTAGAAAGAAGGAGATGCTGGACAGGGAAGAGTATAACACTCTTATTTTTTAAAAATGAAAATTTAAAACACTTTGAAAAACTTCCAGAAAGAAAAGGAAGCAATTTGGTTTTGTTGAAGTTTTGCACGGTAAGTTTGAAAATGTATCACAAGGCATAATCTCTAGGTAACTTGGCTAAGGTGCGACTTGAAAGGCAAAAACTGTTGAAGGCGAGGTATCTCTCTGAAAGGTCTTTTCCACATAAAATATTTCCTTACTGAAACTATATTCACATCTGTTCGAAGGCCAAATGTTGTGAAGTCAGGAGGAGCAAATGAATCGTGCTAATTGCGTAATAAACACAAAAAAAGGAAAAGAACAATGTGGTAACAGGGAAGAGTCTTTTCCCAATGAAGTCAGCATCAACACTTTGCTTTTTTACCGACATAATGTTATATGGGAGAGCGATCTAAACAAAAAATAGGGATAACCAGACTAAAACAATAACAGAGGGGAATTTGATACCATTTCAAAGGTTTGATCCCAATGAGCGGGCCTGCGCCTCACAAAATTTTCCAGGCAGTCAGTCTTGTGGCTCACCCACCCGCCCTGTGCACTCCGGGGTTTTTGATTAGTTGCAAGACTTTTAGATAGAAAAATCGTAACAATTTCTGTGCTTCACTGCTCCGTGTGCTCTCTATTATGAAGAGAAAGATTACCATATTTTCCTTTTTTATTATACTTCCCATCAAACAGATGTCATTACAAAATACTGATGAATTCCGCTTAATTGGTGCCCTTCAAACTAATTACATCTACTTACCTCTCACGATTAATTGGCTTTGGTGCTCCACAGCTGCTGCATCATTTCTAGCTATACAGGTATAATTCCCATTGTGCATCAGCGAAAGATTAGAAATCCTTAAGGAGCTGGTGAAGTCGATGTTATCAATCGTCACCCCGAGGCTGGCCGGGATCGGCCGTCCGTCCTTCTGCCAGGTGATTGTGATGGGCAAATCCCCGGAGACCACCACGCAGGGAATGAAGACCCGCTGCCCGATGGAGAACCGCGGGAACTCAAAAGGCTGAATAAAAGGCGGAACTGAAACAAAAGAGGAAAGAGCAGCTAATGCAGTTACGGTCTTGTTTCTGAAAATAACATAATGAAACAGCTGTGCAGTGCTGACTATGTAAAACCTACACCTTCGACAGCCATAGAGCATTGTTTAGCCAAAACAACCATGTCTTTTGCAAACACCTTTTCTGGCCTGACTGCCCAGTGCATAACCAGAGATCACAAGCAGTGAAATCCCTGGCTTCCAGAGACACCAGACACCATTGGCAGATTCCTGAAAGAATATTAAGCACCTCTTGAAGAAATCACACCGCCGGCTTGCGACTTTCCAGCTCTTTCAGCAGCGACGCTGCCTGGACAGTCCAGGAGGAGCTCAGTCAAGGTCTGATGCGAGGGCCCTGCTTAGGGTCACGGAATAAACCTGGAAGAGGCTCCGGCTTTGCTTCTGGGACGTGATGAAAGAGAATGTAAGCTTCTCTAACTGCTCCTGGCACTTATTTCTTAGTGTTTCAAGTCACAATTTTCAGTAAGATTGGGTAGAGGTATGAAGTGAAAGGCACATACAGTACTTGTAGGACAGCAAATTAAGTTAAAACTGATTTCTAAACAGGGACGGTACAAGGCATAAACACTCATGCTGGAATTTAATTCCTGCTAAGCATATTTTGCTTGGCAGATCTTTTTTACTCTCTTCTTTTTTTTTTTTTATTCTTATTATTCAGTGGCTGAACCAAAAAACTTGAAAGAGATACTCCTTTTTTCTATCATAGGGAAGAATTCCACTTCTTAAAAAACTTTTTTTTTAGGTATTTTTAGTAAAAACAGAGGAAACAGTGGGTTGGATTCAATAAACAAAGCAAGAATTAATGGGGGTGCCTCACTTTCTCTGGATTGTGGTTGCAACATTTATTAATCATTTGGTAAACTGAGACTCAAATACCTACACATAGGAAGGAACAGAAATCTTCTTCCCATCTCTGGGAAGCACTCTAACAGCCAGGGCATTGATCTAAGGCAGATTTCTATCAATCAGTCCTGAAAAGACTATAAAACCAACTTTGCAAGCAGTACTCAAATACTCAATTTATCAAAAGAGAAGTTCCTAGAGGTTATGTACCTTAGATATAGGACTGCGTTTTCCTATTCTTGCCTGAGAGATTACTTATATATACTCTGTAGTATACTGGAACATCTTTAACAGGAAAGATTGAAGGATACCCACAGCAGAACATTTATACTGCTGTATATTAGCTAGCTTCAGAAGAAAATGGAGTTGGTGGCTTTATCTAATTGCATTTCTTTTGTCATTTCTCCCTTTAGCAAATCTAAGGCTACGTTTTCCCCAGAACTAAAGCAGAAAAGAAGCAGAAAAACTCTTCAAAGTGCTTGCGATGTACACTAGCCCATTGACTTCCCCAGCAACATTTTTACTCCTCTGCCAGTGTCCTATCTCTGGGGTGCAGAGAACACGTATTTGTGACCATTACCATGTTACCTCAACGCATTTCTTTTGATCGTTGCATATGTTGGCGGCTCCTCCATCAGGAGTAAGAAAGTTTATCACTAGGGAAGAGATACCAACCCCCCTGAAGGGCTAAGGCGTTGTTCAAAGGCATGTTCAAATGCTTGTGTACATGCACATCATGGCGTAAGAGGTTGACACAAATCAGATATTAACTCCAAAGCCGTGATGCCATTTGATGAGGAGAAGTTCTGACCGTGCACAGCTGCCACAGAGAGGTAACATCAGGCGCAGGGTACCACAGCGCAGCCTTACAGGCTCTCCCTGACTTCTTCTGAGAGCACCTCGCTGCCTGCGGTGGTGGAAAGTGCCGCTGCCATCAATTTTTCTCACACACCGTAATGCCTTTTCCTGATATTTTCCTGACTGCCATCTCTCAAATCACTAAAACCTGTCCTGTTGCATTTTGAAAATCTGGTAGATCAGGCATACAGAAAAAAGAAACTTGGTATAAACTACTGTGTTTATTTGAACTTTCAGCACTGGAAATGAACTGCTTTTTCACTTGGGGATCTAGTGTCACAAAGTGAGGCAAAATGTCTGCCTGCCTCTTCTAATTACCTCCGCGCAGCTAACGCATTCACATGAGGTATTTTAGATTCTTCGTACATCATCAGAAAAAGGCCAAAACTTCTCTTAGCACTTATTGACAAGCAGTTTATAATACAAGTGGGAATGAGCAATTTTTAGAAAAAGACCATCAAAAGTTTTCAACATAACCTTTCCCCTTGATGAGTGCGAATGCCTGCTAAATGCCAAGTGTCCCCCTTACTGTGTTGGCTAGCAGATTTCTGCCCAAATCCTTCTCAGTCTCAGGCATCATAACTGAAAGATGCACTAAAATTCACAACAGGGTGGCAAATTGCTTCTGTATTTTCTGCTGAGTGTGTAACAAATTTGAACCAATCTTTCACGGAAAAAAATGATATCAAAAGTCAGACAACATATTGCTCAAGGGTTGTTATGTGCATCTTCTCTCTCCATCTCCCTGATGAGGAAAACAGGGAGCAAGATCATTAGGTCACATTGAAGTATTTTTCAGAAAATATTGGTTTGTAAGGCCGCATTTACCAACTCTAAAATTTAAGTAGCAGCCTGCAGAGCTTTTCAGAAATTGGCTAAAATATTTATAGGCAGCACATTTTCCCTCTACTCAGGTTTTTAAGATACAGAGGAAACCAACACTTATTTCTGCCACATAAAAATATAACATATATTCAACCTGCAGCAGCTTGCTGTCCTGACAAGGAGCTTATTTTAAAAACCAGTGTGTAATTTAAAATCAGTACTTAAAAAAAGTAAATAGGCTAGCAATAACTTCGAAGTATTGAAGAATGTTTTTCAGCTAGAGTATTTACCAGTTCGGGCTGATAAAGGCAGTTTCCAGTGACCTAACATAGCAGATAAATTTTCTTCCTGCTAGTGTGAAGAAGGAAACAATCACAAAAAATCACTTATTAAAAGCATATAATAAAGCATATCTGAAGTCAGGGAAATAATTTCTGAAATACAAAAATTGCCACATATGTGTCTATATCTATCTATCTATAAATCTAGCTCTACAGTAAAAAGTTGACATATATTCTTGACAGAAGAAAATACCAAGCTTGGTTAACCAGCACGTGGGTCTTTTTTTTTTTTTAAAGTAAAGCTGTATCATTGTCAAACAGCACTAAAAAATAAGAAGGACATATACTACTTTAACTCTGAGAATGAAAAGTTAGAGTAGGACAGATGTATTCAAAATGTGTTTAAAATAGTTTCAGGTGTGTTGAAGTATTTTCCTTCCCTATACATAGCTTTAGTTTGACCATACTTCAAAGTCTGCATTCAATTTTTTTGTTAAATTATACTATTTTATATATAAGATGTAACGTGTTGACTATATAGAGAAAGAGCTGTATATGCACGTGTGCTTGTGTACATGGAAGGGATCTTTCTTCCTCCACCTGCAACAGGCAAAAGAGTGAAAATCTCTGCTTCATGCAATGAAGTGCAATGTCTTGGGAATGCTTTATTGATGCGCGCTTGAATTAAGTGTCTATTTAAGAACAGGAGCATGGGCCAGCCTCATTAGTGCTAATGCAGGAAGATTTAAATTATGTTTTTGTGCCCTAGCAAGGTCTTCTGTACCTCTGGGAGATTACTGTAAAGGAGGGCAAGGAGGGCTTCCACGCTGCTCTCCATTAGCAGAGGAACATCCTTAATTTCTTGCCCTCCGTTCCATGGGAGTTATGTTGGAAGAAACTGCTGGGATGACTCACTAAAACGGAGTATCCTGCAGATAGCCTGTCTCCTGCAGCAGCCTTCTGAACATGGTGTTCCTCTCCTGTGGCTCTGCATAGTAAAATTAAAGTCATCCTCTGCTTTATCATTATAAACAGTTCCCTAATGGATTCTCTTGCAACAACACTGTTGCAGGAGCTGTGCCCACAATATAAAATACCTTTGGCAATGACTACTTACAACACAGGTCCATCGGCTGATGCAAAGCTATAACCACCAAACTACGCGTATGGTAGCCGCATGACCCTGTATTTCATGTGCTGGGAGTGCAAAAGCCAAAACTGTTTCCTAGCCACAGTTCAGTCATTTGTAAGTTTTCTCAGCCATCGATAGCTTCTCCTAAACAATCCCATCCCTTGTGGGTGAAGGTCTGAACAATTGCACACAGTTGCTAAAGCACTGGATTTCTTTGCTTCTTTCTTGTCTGTATTGAGCCTTATCAGTAGGACATGTCATTCATCTCAAACCATCTGTTAATGGCATTGACTGAGCCAAGCCCCATACCCTGCTCCCTTGTTTTATGTTAATGTATCCTACCCTGAAAAGAGCAAATATTGTTATATTCTTCAGGCCTTTCTAAGTGTACACATTGAAAAAAAAAAAAGGACCAAACTAATCCCTGTAATGCCTCTGCTGTTGCACATTTCCCTCTACTTGTAGGTTCATTAATTACTAAAATTAACGCTGTACACAAACATCTTCAAAATCTTACCACAACAAGCTGTGGTATTTTGTCAGGAACTGTCGCCGAGGGCGGCAGAGCGAACGCTGTGGTGGGTATTTCCCCGGGAGCTTACGAGAGAGACTTCACCCTTTGCCATAGTCCTGACTCCCCTTCCCTGCAATGCAACCCCGGTAGCTCACAGCCTCCCTGCTGCTGTTCTGGGAGCTCCTCCAAAATAAGAGAGGATGTAAGATGTTATGTAGAAACCAAGACAGCTTTCATGTCATGTCTCATCCGTCAAGCGAACCACCTCCTTTCAGCCTCCATTGCGAGGGGAAAAGTGGATGCCCTTATCATATGAATCGCCTTGCAAACCTAGGATGGTGGGAAGCTCAGTTCCCTGCCCTAGGGGATGCATTTGCTATTTGTTTTTTAAAAGACCTTCTTGATTTGAAGATAAGAGAGCAGCTGCAAGGGTATATTAACCCAATAAGCAGTTACCTTCATTGTTAAAGCGCTGCCCGATAAAAAGCCTTACTTGTAGGCTATGTATCCAGAATCACTTACCAGTTATTTTTATTATGCTTTTGGAACCTGGTGCAGAGCTATTGCCCCTGTTTAGCCCCTACATGATCTAAAGTGATCTTTGTCTCAGGTAACACCGTGAAAAGTTGAAACCAACTAAATCACTAGAGCCAAAATTTCTGGATTTAGATGAGAGAGGACTTTAACAGAATGATCTCCGTCTCTGAAAATCATTTCTGTGGGTAGATTGACTGGTTTCACACTAGCTTCCCTTTCACCTTCATCCCAGGACTGTACATAAGCAGCCGATTTTATATCACCCTTGATGCTGTCTTTTTTTTGCATGCTATGTATTATACACATTGATTTGAAATTAGGCCAGCATACTCCAGACCTGCACTATCACGTGCATGCACGGTCTCGCTTTCTGTATGCGCTGATTATACATACTTACGCACACATTGCTAATAGCTCACACTAACTTGATGCAATAAAGTGCTTAAATTTTTGAGAACAATTTCAATAAATACATAAGAAAGTATTTGCAATATAGTTGACAAAATACGTAGGAAAAATAGCAAGAACAGACCTTCTTCCAAAACCAAAGTAAATAAAGCTGCATCGTAAGAGAGAGAAGAGGGCTAGCTTTCGATAAACCCAAGCATAATATACAGATACTCTTGAACTCCTTAGCTCAGGCTCTTATTCAAGTATTAAGAGTCATTTCACATTGTTTACGTAATTCATAGATAAACACATCCATACACCAACTTAAATTGTGTTTGAAACATGTAAGACTGGGAACAAAACCAGTGAGTTTTATTTTAGATTTAAGCGAAAAGTTTTATATTTGAACATACTCATTCTTCATTATGAAGACTAGGATAGTAATGAAACAACTTCAACACACATTTTTGGGTGACCATTTTCTGCAGTGTCAGAGGTGAAGTCATTAAGAATGTAGTTTATTAGAAGTGTACTGCTACAAAAGAAGACACTTAACTGCAGCATCCACATGACACTTGTGAGCTTTTAAAGAATATGTCAGCTATGTTAATAAAAGGCTAACCTTGAGTTGTTGTATGTTGAATGGCAAAAAATTTGCACAGACCTGTCAAAACTCACATATTGAATACCAGACTCTTTTAGTCTTTTCTTCAGGTACTTCTATGGGTTAGATACCGGGGTTCTCACATGGGAGATATCACTGTCAATGTGCATGTTCCCTTAAATCAGACTGCTGCCACTGCTTGCTCCCTGTAACAAGTCCCCCCTGCCCATTATGTGACCTGAGAATGACTGGGAAATGGCTTTTTGCTGGACCTTTTGCAGGACTGGACATTCTCATCCATTCTCACCACGTCACCCTTGCGTGATTCCTGCATAAGACAACTCCAGTCACTTTGAGAGAGCTGAATGTTTCTTCCTGAACAAACTGCAAGAAGCTTGGAGGGATCCAAAAAGATACTGCACAGGAGAGTGAAAGGAAGGCAGAAAGTGATATAATGAAAGAAGTATCTGAAGGATGTCAAGGTCGGAAGTTTTTCTGACTCAAATTACTGGCAAGGTTCAGTCAGTAGGACAGATAAGAAGTTACATCTTAGATATGTGCATGAAACTGAATTCACACTTGCCATAATCCACGCCACGGACTGAAGCACAAACAGATTAGCAGACTGTTTGATGGGAGTATGCACTGTGGTCCCAAGAACCCTTGAAAGATTTCCCCTGATGTATTCTCCCTTTTGTGCATGCATATTTTTCACTACCTAAACCAGCCCTCCCTGAACTAACCTGCGATGCAAACACCACCAATAACATTTTATATATTAAGAAAAGCTAGATACTTCCCAGGGAAGATGAGGAGAATCAATTCAAATAGTTGCAGCATGAAGTTATTTAGAAATAGCCCTTGTTTTGTTTTTGAAAAAGAAACAGGCTGGTACAACTCTTTTACGTGGTTCACAACAGGTGAAGTGCTATCACTTTGGTGTAAGGCAATGAGAAGCCTTCTAAAGCAATGAGATATATAAGCTCTACAAGATCAGAAACAGTCCTTTTGAATACCACACTTTTTATTTTAATGATGCTGCACCCTTCCCTCTCAGGGGCTTCTTTTTCAATTAATTTCTGTCAGAGAAGTGTGAATAGCAGCAGGCTGTTTACACGAGAAGCGTGTCCCATGAGACTGATGAAAAGAAAATCATCGCTTACTACTGATGGCTTTTACTGTAGCTGAGAAAACTATTACTATAAATTACATAATAAAAAAAACCCAGAGATAATGATTCACTCCTGTTTTCAAAATGCTCTGAGATCTACTAAAATGCTGTAGAAGAGATACTGGTATTATTATTTTACCATCTTGCCACTTGAAGGGTTCTTTTTCAATGGAAATATGAAACTTACAGATGGGCTGGGTAATATAACCTCTTTCTTTGTTTGCCAACACTTCTCATTATAAGACTATTTTTGTTTGCTTGCAGTTTGACTTTTGTTTGGATAGTATTTTTCCAGGCCAGGTGTCCGCCTCAGGGTGAGCCATTTCAGCTGGAAAGTTTCAGCTACAACTGTTTGGCCGTTTCCAAGAATAAGGCGGGAGAGTGGAAAAACAGGGGTGCAGTATATGTTGATCCTACCATAAAAGCAAAAAAAAAAAAAAAGGCATTGTGAGAATCTGAGAAGCCCCACCTGCCCCATGGTTAGCAGCATGGATTTCAAGTTCAAAAAGTGATGGCACTAGCATCAGATAGTCTTGCTGTCTCTATGAAAAGTCATCACGAGGGTGCCCAAATTTTGCAGTCTAAGCAAAACCGAGTTAGTAAGTAGACAAAAACCTCACAGTTATTACATCCTGAGAAGATATTTTCCGGTGACTAACAGCTAAAAGCTCACAGGGCTCGAGAAGCACTGAACACATCCTAGCGCTTCCGGTGACTAACAGCTAAAAGCTCCCAGGACTCGAGAAGCACTGAACACATCCTAGCGCTACCTTCAGTGGCTGCATCAGTCCCAGCTACGTGGGGCAGGTGAGGTCTGGTGGGACGTCTGAAATCGAAGCAGATAGATTTGTCTCTCTAGTGCTCGTACAGCTGCCCGTGCTGGGCCCAGGAAGCATGAAAAAAAGTGATTTCAATGCAGAGAGAAAGAAAGAAGATGTGGGGGCCAAGGGACCAGAGCGGGGAACCAGCCTGCATTGCTGAGGATGCAGATAGCTGCAGCAAGCGACGGAGCAGAAGTTCAAAGCGGTGTCCAGGATAACAAAAGGGAATTACAGAATTGGATTTAGGGACAGTGGGGGGAAGTCAGAAGTTGGGAGCAGGCTTGCAGTAGGATTGCAGAGGTGATGGAGGTTGATCAAGTGGAGCTGGGAAACTGGCTGAGGATGCAAGACTGGAACAAGGAAACAGTGGGGTGAGGTACAGCACTGACAGTGAACGGAGACCCACATGAAGGGGAGACAGACTGAAACCCACTGGAGATGGAGAAAGTGAAGACTGGCAGAAAGAGAGGACTGTAACTGGAGGTTGGGAGGAAGGCTGGGAGCTCTGAAGGGGAAGACTACTTTTGAGTCATGAGAACAAGGTGCCAAGGAAATCAGGACCGAGATGGGAAAGACGTGGAGGACAGATTGGTTTTGGAACCCAGAGCAGAAGAGCCAGGATGTGGGCAAGGATAAGCTGGAGAAGACTGAGGAGGACAGGTCCTACTTAGGAGGAATGTACACAGAACCCCACATCTTCTACGTAATATTCTTCTCCTTAGGACATCTGACTTCAACAGTCCTCTGCTATTGGCAGATGTACATGAACCTCACTGGCAAACCACTAGAACTGGGCCGAATGCAGAGTAAGAAACTAGTGCTGCTAAGAATAATTTGGCTCTTGGTAAGGACCTGAGCAGTATCCTTAGCAAGGCTAATCTTGGTGATTACTTCTGAAGATGTCAGTGACTACTGTTTCTGCCTTGCAGGAGGGGGCGGAAAAGAAGTTCAGTTTACAAAAAAAGCTAAAAAGAAAATTGCATTTAACATAGGCCAAAGCAAAACATGTTGAAAGGATATTTTCACAGTTGCAAAGGCAAGTGGTTGACAGGTATAAAATACCAGAAATTAAGTGTGTGAGTACAGTCATAGTCTTTGCCCCGTTAGGTATGCATTACAGGGTGGGTAGTTTTCATGGCTTTTTGTCAGAATTCAGAACGGGCCAATTCATTTGTCTAAATATAAAAAAATAATGCCAAGATGGCTTGATTTCCAAAAAGCTCCGTTAGGACTCAGGCACGGTTCCAACAGAGCTATGTCTGCCAAGCAGAAACCTGCGTATTATCCTGCCAGCTTATCCACTCGGCTCCCAGCAGCCAGTTTATGGGACTGCTAGCTTCCAAGATCCAAATTTTGGGACAGAGACAAGGGACAGGCAAGGGATGGTGGGGAGGTGGCACGCCACATCTCTATGGGACAGAGTTACGTGGAGTCTGCAGACCTCTGGGCTAGGCGGCTATGCAGACAAGGGTACCAGTTATTCCTAAAAAATGGCACAACTGATTTCATGTGGTGTCTAATTGATTCTTCTGACCAGCAATGCAAAGAAGTAGCTGGCCTGAGGTCGAATAGCGTGTAAGTGCCCAGTTCCCAAGTTTTTGGCTTCCTGACAGCCTGCCAGGTGGAAGCCTGCACAGCAAGGCTCTATAAGCCCCAATCTTGGGTTCTCTGGCAGCCAGGATTTCATTTTGAAGCTATTATCAAGTAACTTTCTGTTCTCTTGCCTGAGATCTTACAGTGATTTCCAAAGAACATCTCCAAGATTTTGCTTTCATTTGGATGTTTGTAAATCTCGAAATAGTTTACAGAATGTGCAGCCCTCTTGTATTTGATTACGTGCTCATGCTGTTGCATATCTTTATTTGTATGCTGCTTTCAGCAAGTCCTCATTCAAGACAGAACGAGGATGCTTCATGTACTGGAGAGACTGGAAAGTGGGCGGTAAATGTGGCAGAGGTAGGACTGCAGACAAGACAAGTTGTATGCATGCTGCAGCTAAATACTGCACTGTAGAGCCAAATTCTGTATTCACCTTTGCCACAGATCTCTCAGATAATGCTAATTAAATTACTTAAATCTGTCTTTCCCAGGGGGTTGCTAAGCTGGCTGATGTGACCAATCTGAAGAAGGAAAAAGAACTCTCAGAAGCAACATCATTTCAATAGGAGCAGAGCTTTGAACACATAAATGCTATACAACAGCAGGTGAATTGGAAAAATCAAGCTGCAGGTTTCTGAAATTGAACATACAAAAATTTGTGGACACTTTTAAGCTCAGTTCATGCCTCAGCTGCCATTTGCCAAAGCACTCCTGATCACCCAGGTGGGTTTTGAAAATGAATGCATTGTTTCTGAAACATTTTGATACCACAGAGATTATCATCTCAGAAAAGCTCCTGAGGAAATTGATAATTATGTCTTCAGAACAGAACCTGGAGGAAACAAAACACCAAGTAACAGCTCATTAAGTACCATCTTTTCTGAATCACCCTTCAGATGGCTGGTTTGAGGTCACCCAGGAAGCTTGTGGCAGAAATGAGAGCAAACCAAAGAACCCATGATGTTGAAGATGGGCCATAATTCTGCCTCTGTTGCTCTGGAGAAGAAATAAGTATACTGATGGTATGAGATGCTGAACTATAAATAAGGGTATGCGGGCACTGATACTAACTCTCCTTACAGTGTCATACTTCAGAGCACTTTTAATCTCCAGTACGCAAGCTGGGCCATATTTTGTATTTCTCTAAATCAAATATAAGTGCCTGAAAACTCATCACATAAACTTTGCAATCAATAAAAGGAAAAGGCAACACAAACATTAATAATATTTTAAAGCAAGGGGCCGCTTTTGACTCTCCACTAATATGTCAGATAAAATCACTATGTAGTTAGGGAAGAAAACAGTACATAGCCCTCTAAAAAACCACTGTGGCAACACTGACCTCCAGCTACAATAGCAGAACCTTGAGAATTGTTCAGGTCTGACCTACAAAGCTCACCTTTGACATTTTGGGCTTAGCATATGAGGACAGGCTATTAACCTTTTTTTAAATAACAGTGTCTTGTCAAGGGCAGGGCATGATGAAGTAGCTAGGGCACTTGGCAGTCGACTTTGCCAACTCCAGATCGATAGATATGAGCCATACTGACACGTTTGTTTTGCAAGTGCCATGGATTGCTTTTCAGGCTGCAATCTGCACTGCTCCGACGCATCGGCCTTAAGGAGCACAGGCAGGATGAGGCTGTATCACAGGTGCAGCGGCCGCTCAGCCCACCGGCACGCTTCAAATGTGCCACATGCTTATGCAACTTATTCAGAGTATATTCAGTCATTGTTTGAAATTTCTGACCAGCCAATGGCCCTGGCAGCTGAATATCCAGAAGTGCAGTAGAATAACTTTAAGGAAGTCAAATCATTGAAGAAAGCTACAGTTCAATCAAAATTGATAGGGCTGGCAATCTGCTTTCTGGAGGAGGAATTGTCAAGTTTGAAATTGTAATCTAATGGAAGAAAAAACAGTATTGCACCTGAGGTACCAGCTAGCATTCTCAGTGCCTGGTAATGTCTTGACCTAAATGCCTGAGCTGTAAGGATAGACTGCTGGATTTTTTTGTCTGGCCACATTCAGTTTGATAGTCATTTGGAGAGCGGTATCATTTAAGAGGCAGCATTCCCCACCAGACTTACCATGGTGAACTGTTAGTGCAGCAGGTAGCAACACAATTACTAATTTGTCATTCAGTTCCTAAATTGTATCAACAAATCTGCGATCCTATTGTAATGTCGAGCAAGGTACCACCTACATGGAAAGACATGGTGATACGAGCTTTTTATGTCACAGTATGTGACCACTGCCCCTGATGGTCTCAGGTGTGTGAGATGTGCCTTTCAGAGTCCAAATTGCTAGTGGCTTAAAGCTAATCCCCTAACCTCTTGAAATAATTAGCAATTACATCACTCCAGGCTGGAAACAAGAAAGGACTAAACAAACAGAATAGAAAGTTAGAAGATCAAATGGCTGTAACAAAGTCATTTTACCTTACTGTTCTCTATATCTCATCTCAGAACGAATAGAGGAATCAACCTTCCTTCCTTCCTCTTCTCTCCCTCCCAGAAAAAGCCCTGGAAAAGTTTCTAAGAACTTCAGGAACATTGAAATTATACCTCAATTCTTCCTACAGGTTCACATGAAGTGCACTTTTTAGTGGGTTCATTGCTCAAAACTAGGTGTTACTGCAATCAGGTTTTCTGTCTTTGTGTCCTTGTGAATAGGTCTGAACATTGCCAACATCAGAATAGTCGGAACACAATGCAAAAAAATTCCCATTCTCATCTATTGCTGAAGTCTTTCAAGGCCATCTGAACATCCTTGTTTGGGACAATCTGAATAGATTTTAAGCATCCTATTAGAATTATAAGTCACATTTATTTCCAGTGCTACCTTTCTAAGCACCAAGAATGCTCAGAAAAGCACACTTAATAAGAGGAAAGCAAGGTTAATGCTTTTAGTTCCCGTTTCTGTCTATTGGTAGAAACACACACATTAAAATTCTCATCTTCTTTTTTAAAGACTGGAAAGTCACTGTCTAATGAAAATGTGAACTTTGTCATCCAGCAGAGAAACAGCCACCAGTGAAACCTCGGTGATAAACCATTAATCTACTGACTTCATTGCTGGAGTGAAAACTGTTCACAGAAAGTTTGCTTCCGCAAGGCTTCCATTTGGAAAGCAACACTTTGCTGGCTGAATGAAGGGGGGTAAAAGTCAAGAGAGAACAAGACACAGAGACAGATTAGCATCTATGTCATCATTAAAAATAAACACAAATCTGGATTAACCTTTTTAAGTGCTCATTACCTAACTGCCAGGACAATCCTACGTGTGCAACTCTGCATTTCTATAAACAACACAGCCATTAGCTTGGCTTTAGATTTCTGAGGTAACCTCACCTTTTACTGTCACATGGACGCTCTGGCTGGTGGACAGCTGGGGTTGAACAAGGACATTGCACGTGTATTCACCCTCATCTACTTCCTTCTGCACATCCGAAAGCTTCAGTGTCCCGTTGTTCTCAAACGCCACTTGGCGATGGTTAAATGGCAGCAGGTTGGAGTTCTTGTACCACTTGATGGAGTAATAGGGGTAGCCGATCACACGGCAGTGGATGTAGGTGTCCCGTCCTGCTATTGCTGTGATGTTCTTCATCGGTCGAATGCTTGCTGGCCCTAGAAAGGTAAAAAGAAACTCTTGAAAAAAATTTAAAGGCATATTTGCTTGGGGAAACATGCATATAATTTTTCTGAATATACAAATGTTAACGACATTTACAGATGTGGCTTGCACAACACTTCTTAGCATCTGACAGTTTTCCTTTTAAGAGCTACTTAAACAGCTTCCCTGATCTTTATATGCTCTAGTTTTTCCTCACCCTGCAGCGTACATACTAATTATGTTGGGGTACATGTTTGCATTATCCAACACTTGCCTGATAAAATCTTTGCTGCTTTACAAATTAAAAGGCTGAGGATGATTTAATTAATGCGAAATACTAAAACTGATACAAAGGTAGAATCCTGTTACACATGAGAACACTGACAAAGTTAGGTTTTTTTTGGATGTATATAACGTATAATACCATGAGGATGGGTATTATGCCGTATAGAGCTAGAAATGCAAGCTAAAGTACTGTCTACACAAACAATTACAATGAATGTTGGACAAGTAAAGAAGGAAAGGAAAAGAAAAAAATCCCATGCACAGCAGGACTAAAGTAAAGAAACTGTGAATGAATAGAGATGAATACAGGAAAAAGAAACTATAGAACACAAGCCAAAGGGTTCTTTCAACATTTAACCATACCATACACTTTCTAGGTGGGGCTGGAGAGGCGGGGTGGGAAAAAAGAGCGAGGAAGAAAAGGAAAGGAAAAACAGTAAATTGGTTTTGGCATTCCAAGACTAATTTCATCACATGCAACAATCTTCTCCACTACAATGAGTTATGTGTGTTTTTTTGAGGAGCTGATTTGACAAGCACCTCTTACGTTTATTCGAGCCTGGTACAGGACGACTCCAGCAGAGTTGTTGGCAATACAGCGATAAACTCCACCGTCTCGGACCTGAGTGTTAGAGATATTCAGGTAACTGACCACGTTGCCTTCAGAGGTGATAATCTGGCTGATACGATGACTGCCATCCTTCACAATGGGATCTTCATCCAGTGTCCAAGTGATCGTAGGCAGAGGAGTCCCCTTCACATTGCACATAAGGGAGACTGGCTCTCCCGGACTCACCACTTTTTCACTGAAGGCAGAAATGATTTTGGGAGTTCCATCTGCCAAGGGAAAGAAAAGCAGGAGAATAGTACCTACATGGTGAAGAGCTTGTTCCCTCTATCCTGGAGCCTATCACATGAGCCAAGATCCTTTTTACAAGTGATGCAAACAATTCTGTCCCAGGATGTAACTCTAACTATTGAGAGAGGGAAACCAATTTTGGTAGCAGAGTACTTAAATGACCCTTTGCTTACTGCAGGTTTCTTTTTCATCTTCCGAGAAACTTGGTACAAACTCTGCTGAAAGAAAAGCACATCTATTTAAGTATAGATGGTCTGGGGCTCTGCACAGCTATATGAACTGCCAGGTTCTTGCAGAAAAGTGTTAAAGCCGTACACAGTTCATCACAAAAGATACACCAAAACCTCAAAACATTTGAGATTTTTCTTCTCCTGGTAGATTTCAGCTCCTTGGAAAGCTAAGGATGAATCCTGTTGGCTACAGATAAATATTCCTCTGAAATGAGAGCATTCAAGTGCTTTCTCTTATGATCTGTGTCACAATTTACTCAGCCCCTACCAAGCAAGAGAATAAAGAGAATGGATGGAGGCAGAAGCTTTGAGATTGTACGTAGGGAGCAGGATTAAATAACCACCTATCCCGAGAGTTCAGCGGGCTAACGTTTAGGAGTGCCGACAGTCTGCTATTAGTTAGGAAGCTCTTTCTGAGACCATGCAATGCATGTTTGTTCTCCTTTGAAAAATCATACTTTCAAAGCTGTATCTAGAAGGAATTTCAGTTTAATTGGGAGGAAAAGGCCATGCACCCAGACAGTGTGCAGAACACAGGATGCAATCCAGTCCGAAGTTCGGACAACAGTGCTGCAGGCTGCTGTCTGGGTTTAAAGAGCCAGCTGGCAAGTAAGCTAACTAACTTCAGTGTTCCTACAGCGTTAGTGCCCGCAAGAAACAGAAGGAAACGCCGTCTCATTACCTAGAGAAGGGCCAAAGACACTTGAAAACTCACCGTGTACATGCAGCCCTGTAAGGACAGCTCCTCTCAGTTTCGCACAGGACAGAGGATGTCAGGACAGGGCTGACAAGTCTCATGCTCTGTGTGATGCACGATTTGTTTGTGCACATTATGTACTGTCTCTTCGTGTACACTCTGCTATGTGTTACCTATACGGTTGGGAGGCTTGAACCATGATGACTCCCCTGGAAATCACAATCTTACATTGCAATTTCAGTGCAATGTCACGCAGGAAACTGAGGGAACTGGTACGATGTGTGCCCCCACAAAATAGAATTAAAAACAGGGCTGCAAAATTCCTTTGCCTGCCACATAGTAAAAAACCTCAGGCTCTGCCACTCTCAGGTTGCTGAAAGACCTCAGCATCCCTGAAGGAACATTTGATTTTATTTGATTTCATAATTTTCTCCTCTGCCCCCCTCTCCCTTGCATTTCTGTCCCACTGGTTATGTGACAGAGTTCTAATTTATTTATTTATTTTCATCTCTGACTCTCTTCCTTTCCTTTGCTGTGTATTAGATACTGTCACCCCTCAGAAAACTAAACAGCAGCAACAACAACAAAAAAAGGCTTTTTATCCTGAAAGAATACTGACACAGGACCAATAAATCTGTGAGTATGCACATGATGTACTTCTGCCATCCCTCCTCCTCTTTTTTTTTTTTTTAATTCAAGTGACAGGCTTTTTTTTGGAGATGAAAGCAGACATTATTTTCCCAGTGAGACCTGAGTGTCTTTGAAATCCTTCCTGCTGTTGCTCTCTGATAACCTGCACTGTCTTGACATCATGATAGATTATCAATATGCTCTTTAGGCTTTCTTAGTCACGGGAAATGGTTGCCGAGGTAACTCGGTCCAGGCAGGTAATCTCTTCTTTTTTCATAAAGACTCTAAAAATAGTGTCCATGCCATGACTGCACTACAGCCTCATTAGTGAACTGGCTCTGTACAAATTGGTAACTTTCCTCACTTGATTATCATGTAGAACATTGTGTCAGTTAGTTAAGATGATCTCCAAGCCTTCAGCCAACACACCCAGGCAGAAAAGCCATGCCCAAAAGATGTCTGGAGCTGAATAAAGACCTCTTCTCTTGTGTCATGCTGAAAACCTAATGTAAAACATCAGCATCACCATCATTCACCCCCACCAAAAAAAAATAATAATAAAGTGACTGGAAGGACTGCTTGGGAGGAATTTTTGTTTTCAAATCAGTATTTTCATTCTATTAGGTTTTGCTCAGAGTGGGGCACAATAAATGCCACCGACAGTTCATGAGTATCCTCTTCTCTTGTTTAGGGTCCACTATCCCTCACTATACAATGACGGCACCAAAGACGACATATATATTATTATGGAGACCAGAATCGCTAAACAGGCAGTGACTGACCTTCTAGTACCACCTGAACATAGTCTTGAGCAGACATCTTGTCCTTGCGCACAAAGCACTGGTAAGCTCCACCGTCACTCTTGGCCATGCCATCCATAATAAGGTTCTCCCGATTGATGCCAGTGATCCGGACATTGTTACCAGGGTTGATGATTTCACCATTACGATACCAGGAGAGCTCCTGGTCCTCAGTTCCCGTCACACTGCAGGACAAAGACACTTGACTACCAACACTGCTTTTTACCTTCCGTGGGCTGATCGTGGCTTTTAGTGGTTCTGAAGATTTAAATCAAAATAAAGGAGAGAGAACAGGAAATAGAAAACATTAAGAATACATGTGCATTTAAGTGCAAGTAACAAATCAACTCTCAATTAAGGAGAACAAAAATCACAGCCATACCTTTCTGAAAAAAACACAAACCAAACAAACTACAGAGGCCTGTGTTTGCTCTAAACAAGCATTTTTTGCCACCAGCATCCATGACACAGAACATAGATCTATAGGGATAACTTATTCAACACATGATATAGTCCCGTGCATAAATGAACAGTAGAAGCAGATCTACTGAGTAACACTGTTGGTGCTGAGGGCCTAAGAATGGCCCTACACATGTTTTTGGGAGGGTAAGATGTTACTTCATATTAGTTCAGTGTGGACCTTTGAACTGGTGCATTAGGTGCATTCCTGAAGCTCATCTTCTGGTTTAACTTCCTGCAAAAGGAGCCTAGTATACGTGTTGCAAAACCACTCCCTGATGCGAACAAGTGCAGTAAATGCCAACGACCAGGACATTAGCTTTTAAGGGTGGAAGATCCATGCGAAAATGTTAATGTAGGCACACCCATAGATATCCATCAGATCCGTCCACGTGGAAGTGTTTTTGTGTGTGGGCTAGATTTTCCCGTTCAACATAGGAGGAATACAATATTTTCAAGTCAGCCTTAAGAAACAGTAGGACATGGGTAATGCAGGTTTTAGATTGTAAAAAAAGAGGATGAAGAGTGCTGAAGAAAAGTCATAAATGTAAACGCAAGGAAAACAATCTTTATCCTGACACCTAACAGTTATTGGCATTACTGAATGCAGATCTCATCTCATGCCGTGTACATATTGATTTGACTTCCTTATAAAGATAAGGGACTACTATCACCACTGATACAATCTCTGGTACTAAATACATACCATCCTATTTATTTTTTTACCAGCTTGCACACATGCATACACACACATGTATACACACGCTTATACATGAAAATTTCCTCAGCTAACTCATTCACTTTACTGAATATTTTATAACACACAGGCTGCAATAAATCTTTTATACATGAAAATTTCCTCAGTTAACTCATTCACTTTACTGAACATTTTATAACACACAGGCTGCAATAAATCTTTAGTGGCCCACTGGGAACAGAGGCCTGGATAAAACCACACAGGTCAGTGGTCTCAGTCATTCTGGATCACAGACACGTATGTAACTGGATCACAGACATGTATGCAACTCTGGATCGCAGACATGTGTGCAACTCCGGATCGCAGACACGTGTGCAACTCCGGATCACAGACACGTATGTAACTGGATCACAGACACGTAAGTATCTCTGGATCACAGACACGTACCTAACAGACCTTTCCTCTGCAATGGTTCAGAGAAACAGTTGATCTGTGCTCATATGCATGTTACAGATCACTGAATATCTCTGTTTCCTATCCAAAAGACCACAAAGGCTCAAACCTGTCAGTGCCCCATTAAACAGAACAGACCCACTCAAGTGCGCCACCGCCATCTCAGAGCTGTGATGATGCAAGAAAGTGAACCATATCCTCCACTGCAGAGGAGGGTAAAACTCCTTTGTCCAACTGTTGCTTCCTTCCAACCTGATCCAGAAGATATCTACTGACTGACCAACCACTGAGTCAGTAAGTAAAATGTCCCACCAGGCACTGGGGATACTTTTGGCATCACTAGCAACACGATTACATCACGTCTTTTGAAGTTTTGACCTTGTATCATACAAGGCAGGCTGAATTCAACTAATTTTTATGAATACATTTAGAAGCAAAGCTCCTCTGTTATAATTCACGAATTACTGATCTTTGATCTCAGTTTTATTTTGCCCAAATACATTATGCGTAATTATTTATGAAGACATTTTTATGACCTGAACTGTTCACAGACTTCTCCCTTTTCAGTTTGCTAGTCATGTTGTATAGGTGGAAACTTTAGTTCACAGAGTGTTATTTCTATTCCAGGAAATATTTTTTTTTCTTCTTAGCAATAGAAGAATAACACTTTTCCAGTGCAGTGCTTCTGAGTAATAATTATCTTTGTAGAATTTGTGAAACATTCAGAATATTCACACATGAATACTCAACTGAGGGGAGGTATGAGTATTCAATATTACCGAACAGCATGAGTCACGGCAATGAGAGTTTGGCAGCTTTATTCATGATAGCATTTGCAATTTCTTTTTAAGCATCCAATTCAAGCTTCTAAATTACATATCCTCCATGTGATAAATTATACAGCTACATTAGAAATTGCATCTATTTGCACTTCTGATCGCTCAATTGTCCAACTAACTCATCTCCACAGAGCCTGCTTTCTGTTGTTCCACAACTTTGAGAAGTTTAAGCATTGCTAAGAGAAAGCAACAAAACAGAAGGCACAAGAAGATACGGCAACATCTTCCCTGATGCAAACACCCAGGCAAGAAGTGGTCTGAGATCTTCACTCAGTCCAGGACTTACGTTTTACATACAGTCGCCCTATCATCTCGGCAGTCCCATAGTTGTTCCACACCTCGCAGACGTAGTTGCCCGAGTCCGACGGACGCGTGTTCTCGATCAGCAGCCCTGTAACTGTCTGTCGAAACCTGCTGTCAGGCTCCCAGGGAACATTGTCCTTCAGCCAACGATACTTTGGTGCGGGGTGCCCTGATGCTTTGCAAGGCAGCTCCACTTGCTGTCCTGCCATGGCTTTACGGTGGTCAAACCCATCTAGAATAGATGGAGCGGAATTCGCTGGATCTGCAAGAACAAACAGCAGTTTTCAACGGGAGCATTAAAATTCTTTCATTCACTAAGCAATATGCCAGTATTTTTTCTCCTGCATTTTTGGACTCACTAGCCCAGTGTTTTATGTACTACAGTTTGCTACTGTGACCCAGCCATCAGTCTGTAACATCTCAGTAGCGGTGGCTGGGATCCAGCAGCATGTATCACTGAAGCATCTCATGACTACTTGGAAAACCTCTCACTGGATTTTTTCCAGGTGGCAACCATTTCTCTGGTCATCCTTCATCTCCCCTATCAGAGGAATGAGAGGCAGAAATGTGTTGCCTTAACAATTATTACTGTTATCCCTGTGCTACTCCACTAAGAATGAAGCCAACACATTCTCCATGCTTGTCGGTGGTCTGAAGGCTTCGAATTAAAGAAGCGATTTATTCCCTTGTCAGGAGAGAAATGGGCAAAGACACAGGAATTTCTATCCACAGTCTAACTGACAGACAAGCCTTTTCTTCTCCGGAAAAAAGAACTTAATGTGACAAGACCAACCTACAGATTAATACTCCAACTTTCTGTGCTCAACGTACTGAGAAAATCATCTTTCAGACCAACACGCTTGTGTAGCACCTGGCATATATTTATGTATCTCACAGAAGTCTGGCAGAATGACTGCACCAGAGGTGCACGTACCCCAGCAGAAGTAGTACTCCGTTTGTGATTTTGGCTTTTTTAAGTCTGAAACTTTTGGAGGAAGAGGTTGATGTGATTTACGGTTTTGTGCAGCATGCAGCGTGATGGAAGCCCATCCTGGAGCTATCGTAACATAAATACTGAACGAAGAATCAACAAATACTCATCTAAGTATTTTCTCATCATATGCACCCACTTTGCTACGACTTCTGTCTCACAAAGAATCTCCACATGCTGATCAACTTCTTTTACTCCTGTCTGACACACCGATCTCTTTTTTGGGTATATTTACATCACAGTTGCCTGGGTGTAGGTGTGACTGTAACCATTTTGACATTTTCATGTGGTCTTTGACTTATCTAGCTCGGGCACTGCTCACAGGGCAGCTGTAGCAGGTTCCTGTTAGGAGCTGGAGAGATTAAAGGAGCAGTTTGTGCTGAATTCAAGCTGCTCAAGCGATAGTGTAATCAGTTCCTGAGCTAGTTAGATTAAAACTAGCTTAGATATACCTTCATGAACTGCAGACACACCTGGGAGGGTACACTTGAGAGCAAATAGCTGGAGGTACTATGCAAGTTATACTATCAATCCAGAAACTAAAACTGCGATGGTAAAAAAATGGGCTAAGCAAATTTTATCTGAATTTCTAGATAAAAAACTAAACGTCAAGTTCAATGAAAGATGACCACAGAGGTTTCTCTGCTCTCTAGGTGCCAGCAAGAAGTTGAGCCACTGAAGGCAAAACCACATTCAGTTTACAGCAACTTACTGTCTGTCTCATTAGAAACGTGTCAGCCAGAAATAAATGATTTTACATGCATCAGTAGGCTCAAGGTCCATATTTGGCATCAAGATGGGTTATATTTTTGAGCTTTCCATGCTGTTTATGTCTGGCTTAGTGAAAGCACAATCTGCCAGGATGCTATTGGGAAGGCCAAAGTCAATTTGACTAACTGATTAGTCAGCTCCTTTCTTGCCTTTTGGGTCATCAGGCATCTATGTTTTCAGTTCATAGATTCTTTTGTGCAACCCAAGGAATTAACTCCGTAAAAACGTAAGCATGCCATAAATTACGGCTCTGGCTCTTAGGAAGGTTACATCCACGTGAAATCAATTTCTTCAACTGAAAGTAACTAAATAATAAAAAAGTAGAACTGGCTTTTAAAGGTGTTGTCTGTGCATTCCTACTCAAAACTGACAGGTAGCTTCATATCTTCTCCATATGTTAACTTCAAAAGACTTGGTGAAGGATATATGTGATCTCATTTGCAAATCTTTAAGTATAAAAAATACACAGTACCGCATGGACTTCGGAACAGGATGGGGGCCATCAGGGGAGGAATTAAAGTAATGGTAACAAAAAGTTGTGGCTAGTAAATACCAGACTCCGACCGCCTCCAAGTTTGCTGCGGAGAACTGCATTTGCTTGGTGCTGGGCTGAGGCAAAGTACAAAACCATCTCAGACAAGAAGGTGATGGTGACAGCAAATCAGCCGCTGCCCTCCAGCCCCCACGCCTAGGCGGGGGCTGCCCCCGGGAGCTGGGGGCTACGGCAGCAGATGCCATGGGAGGCACAGCCCCCTCCTGCAGCTACCATTTCTCACCTTTCAAGAACAGCACACCAGTCCCCGCATCCTCTATCCCACGTTCACTTTTTCCCTTCTCAAACTGAGCCTTGGCAGGAGCAGCCCAGCCTGGAGTCCCATCCACAGAACAGTGAAACTGGGATCTGCCTATGTGCTTGAGAAGCCTTGAGCTGGTTCTTATAGAGGAGGTATTTAAAATATATTCAGGGATACACAAAATATGATTCCAGTGACCTGCTTGCTTCCTCTCTGTACTTACATATTTAAATGGATGGTAAAAACATCTCTTTGGGATGTCCCTGGAACAGACTCCTAGTTAGAGCTGGGGAGGGGAGGGGAGGATACTTTCACAATCACAAGGATTTTTTGGAGGGTAGGGGTTAAAAAACAGTAAAAATTTTGGGAGCTGGGATTCATGGGTGACTAAAATTATTTTGGGAAATATAAGGACACTATAATGAGCATTACAGGAATATTCTGTAGCATGTTAATGGCCTTAGTTTTAATTTTATTTAGAAAGGCCACATGATTTCAAGGAGATGTTCTTACTCCAAATGAAATTTGGACCTTTGTTTTGGTCCTAGGCATACTGATTATTCACATGTGTATTTGCTATTACACGTGCGTTACCTTTCTCACTCTTTCAAACAATAACGAAGCTTAACTAGTATTAAAAAGAGACTATGAGCAATATCCAGCACAAACTAGTTTATCCCCAAATAAACAAAGAATATTTATGCATGTAAAAGGCAGGCAAAAATGTAGGTCTCATGCAAGCCGACCTTTCACAACTATGTTCATGAATTCTCTGATCTCAGTTCTTAAAGGACTCACTATTTTTAAATATAAATCCCAGTAAAGAAAAAAGAAAACCCATTAGAGAAATATTAAGAGACAAACTCTGCCCATAATTGCTGCACCTGTTCAGTAGACTAACAGGACTGGAAAACAGAGCCCACTATTGCTCTAATAGAGAATAATTAACCCCATTGAATGAAAAAAGCCAGCTGTTGCACACAGGTAAATTTCCTATTTTGATTTGGTCTGTGGAGAATAGAAGAGGGAACTCCAGACAGAGCACATCATTTAGGGTGCTTGTCCAGAATTACAAACAAGACAGAGCTTTCATTTTTCCCCTTTTGTTCAGTGAAATAACCAGAAATTTTCCTGTGGTAACCAAGATACAAGCCTGATTTTATTTATGTTACCACTGGCTCAGCCTTAGCATGATTTCATACGGAAGCAGACCATATTATGGAGCCAGCTAGAAGGATAGGACCCTGCCTATCCTTATAAGACCAAAGCAGGCAGATTATCGTGCAGGAAAACTACTTCTTCATCTGGCTGGGAAAAGTGGAGGCAAGAGTTTTACCCACAGGGGACACATACCAAAGAAAGAAACTCCTGGATCTGACTGGTAAGTGATTCTAACCTGAACAATCACATTATTTTTTTATCCTTAGTATATTTAAGTACTGACTTGTGTGTTCAGAGGGCTCCAGAATCCATCAGCAATGACCGTTTTGGAGGAGGGCAGGATGTATGTTACTAACGCATAACCTTGTGCCCACCTCTGTCTCCCTTAGGGCTCTCAAACAGAGGGTGGAGAGCTGAGACCTAATCACTAGATTTTTTTTTTTCTGACAAAAAAGACCAAAAGACAAGAGAACAAGGTCAAAAGGAGAATGACCTCATTGACTGTTAGATTGTGAAGGTCACCATACCCTGACTGATCTTTAGGGTTAGGATCTTTAGGGCAACTGAGTAACAGTGAAAAGGAGAAAAAGCTCGGTGGGGCTTTCAGTGGGACGGTGGGCATATCTTCTGTAAGGCAAGGATACAGGGAGAAAGAAGAGAGAGTCTGCGAGACAGTCTTGGCTAACTCTCTGGATGTGGGAATACAACTGCAGATTTGCTCAGATGCAAGGACAGGGTGCAGTTACAGGCACCCAGCAAATGAGGGAGAGGAAGAGGAGATGAGAAGAGCTCATCCTATCCAGAGGTGTTTGAGAGCAATTCCAAGCCCAGGCCTGGGGTCTGCTCCTCCTTCTCACCTCACCCACAACTGGCACCTCCTCTCACTGAGACAAAATAGGGAGAAGGTGGGATCAGAGCAGCACCATACTGACAGTCCTAAGTGTTGGGGGGGGGCGGGTGGAACCCAACAGTCTGTCACACACACAACAATCAGGAAATGATTCACAATGACAAGGGAAAGTTAAAATACCCCATCCACCTTCTCATTTTCTCACCTGCTGCACAAGGCCATTTGCCCTAGGACTCTTAGCTCTGCCCATGGACAATCACCAGCTAACCCTGCTGTCTGCCCGCAGCACGCTGGGCAGACTGGGACAGGTCACGTACCTCCTCTGGCTGGAGATCCCTCCTGGAAGCAGGGGAACACACTGGTTTTGCCCCAGGGAAGGAGTGTGATGAATGAAAAGGAAGGCTGAAATGCGCCTCAGCTAACCTGAGGCTCTTGCAGTGGAAATATCTACAGCTGAGCTAAATGTCCTGAGCTCCTGCTATGGTTGACAGAGAGAAACAGGCACCATGGGGTAATTAATCTCAGCCCAAAGTGGGCAGCTGAAGTAGGTCAGAGACACTACCCCTAAATGTAGTCCTCTTCTTTGGTTACAAAGAGAAGTGAAGGTGACTAGATACTTCCACTGCACAAGTCTGCTTTTAATGGGATGAATCCCATCCACAGTCCTTCTATAAAGTACTCTAAAACTACTAAAAATCAATGTAGTAAATGCCAGTGCTACCTACAGGCTCTCTGGAAATACCTAATAGGAGCTGAAAAACAGAAAAAAAGGATTTTAAAATGGGACATTTTACTCTGCAGCAGGAGCTCACAGCTGACCACTTCTACCTTCTGTTTGATAGACAACTTCGTGGTTGGTCCATACACCCACAAGAACCTGCCTTGTCAGTTTAGCACCCTAGAAAGAGGCATATATAATACTTAATTTAACATGATGTATAAAGGAGTACCTGATACAAAAAGTCTTGCACTGTTGCTTTGTCGTGTTTCTCCAGTGTATCTGTGCCTTGTGATACATCGGTAGTTGTACAGTCCGTCTTCATTCTGTACGTCTAAAATATACAAGGCTCCCGTGGATGTGATGAGAAATCTAGGTCCTGAAAAACACAAGAATTTGTGATGTTTAAAATATCTGCAGGTTGTTACTGTGTTCTGCTTGCTCACATTGGGGGATGGACGACAGAGACGGGAGGGTCCCCAAGGATTTTTTGCCAGAGTCTAGAAGCTGCCAATTATAAGTTTACTAAGTACTCACTGCAAATGCATATAAAGATATTAATTCATGTGCACTTCTTATAAAAAAAGGTAGGGATCTGTAAGGAAAATGTGAAGAATGAAGGAAAGAAATGTGCCATGGTCCATATCACAACCAACAAACAGTATCCAAGAGGCATCTGAAATAAAATACAGGGTAAAGAACCAACGCAGAATTTAATTCAGTTTAATTCAATATTGATATGATGGTAGTTCACCAGCAGAGCTGTACGTGTTAGAAAGACAGTCTGGAATGGCATGCATCATTAAACAATATTAGCCAAAATGGCATTTCTTCTCCAGGTACACCACAAAATAGAGGGGAAAAAAAAAAAAAAAGATCATGAAAAGTAAAACTAAAGGAATCAGTGAAAGCAAGAGAATAACATAACATGTTTAAAATAACATTGCAGTCTGTGATTAGAGAAGCACGATGTAAGCAGGTAGACAGACTCTGTGTCTAAAAGAAGGGCTTAAATAAACAGCACAAGGTGTGTCATTTAATATCCGAAGACTTTTTTTTTTAAAGGTTTATTTCAGGAAGAAAATTAAGTCGAGTAAAGTGACTGTCCCCTAAAACTGGACAAGACATGTTCGAGGTCAGCATTTCTCCCAGTGTTCATTGAAATTGAAAATAATATAGTTGAAATTCTCTTCAAATACGTATTTTTTATTACTAACTCTAGTATATGTGGAAAACATCATGGTACATATGCACACATGTGCAGTTTGGGTCATTTGACACCTGCACAAATGCCTCTGTTCTGTCAGAAATGCGTGTTCTAAAAGCAAGGACACAAAAAAGCCAACATCTACATGGTATGTGTTTACGCTAAGGCTTTTCCCTTATTATGATAAATGGAAGTAATGCAATTAGACTGCATTGCAAACTTGGACCTCACCTGGCCATTCTTTCCATTTAAAAAATACTGCAGTCTAAGCTATGTATGCTTTTCTAAAACTTTGACACTGGAGAAAATGTTAGTATCTTTTCTTTTTTCTGTCTGCTATTTTTTCCCTAGTAGTTGGTAGCTCTTACAATGTACATACCTGTACCAATGTACTTTAAAATACACCTGGCTCCCAAATTAGGGGAGGGAATATACAAAGATTAAACCCATTATGAACTAATATTCAGTAATATACAGTAAGAAATATTTTCTTTTCTTCAGAGCTCTACTTGAGCAGGGACTTTTAATAATTAAGTGTAGTCAGGGTGCTTGCTCACAAATGCATCAGTGGGAAAGCAATCCAGCAGAGAAAAGCCAGAAAGGAAATGGTATCATTACAGAGGGCAACCTCCTTTGAATCACAGTCTAAAAGAAATAGGGGAAAAAAAAAAAATTAACAACCATTTAATGTCACAGGACAGGACGGAGCCTTAGAGAAGAGAATATTGAATAAAGCAACACCAGCCCACCTCTCTCATCCTTGTATACATACTGAATTATAAAATAACCACACTGGTGGCTTGTCTTGGCTGACCTTGTTCTCCTGAAAGTCAAGGCACAAGCACAGAAGCCGTTAGGTCACAACTTCGGAAAAGCATAGACCACACTGCACATATCCTTTTGAAGTTTCTTGAAGTAACATGTGCCATTATTAAGAAGTATATTAACAAAATAAATCCCTGGAATGGAGGCACAGCAGATGTTGGAGCTACTTGCCTGCTACTGAAGGAGAAGAGCTGGGCAAGGCGAGGTGTGAAGGAGGAGGGAGGAGCAGAAGGCAAGAGCATTCGCCTCGGCCATGAGCAACGCTATAGTCCAGCCTCGGAGGGTTTACGTGCTAGGGAGGTTCCTCCTTATATAGAGGCCATATTGACTTCATATGCCTCTGAAAATTTAACTGCTTGCATACAGAAGGCTTGTGTTTCAATGCAAATTACTTCTAAACAAATGTACTGTTGAGTGCAGTGGGAAAAGCACCTGAATAGGTAATATTTCCATTTCACAGACAGGTGGCTGAAATATGACATTGAAAAGGTTACATGAAAAAAGCAAAGCTATGTTGCATCTTGTATTTTAGTATGTTAGTTGTAACGTTTGAGGGAAATTATATAGACAGTTAATAAGTTAAACCAATAAACCATGTTTTACCTAACTTCTCAATTACTAATAAGTTATTTATTTGGTAGTCACAAAATAGCTTGGCTTGACCAAACATGCTAATGAGGTTTTCTACAAATACCAGGCAGCTGATAGCTACCTACTAGCAACCAGAAAGGACAGTGTGCAAGCGTGCAGGCAATCACCCAGTGAAGCCCCTGAGCAACCCAGGGTGGTTCTTTACCTGCCCTCGGTCACACAGCCCAGCTCCAAAGCCATAGCAAGGGCAATCCGACCACCTCTGAGGGAGGCAGGCTCAAAATGATTCACACAGAAGAAGTACTTTCTGCTGGTTAGAGAATACTTTTTGTTGTTGTTGATTCTTACACTCTTAAGTCCTAGATATAATGTAATGTTCTATGCGGAGTATTCTTCCTTTTCCTTTCACAGTCCCCAATGACTCAGGCATAAATACTTGTCCCATTCTACTCTGCCTCCTCATCACATGGGTACTCAACATCTGCACCCTTTAACAAGGTTTACTTTTACCCCCAACTCTAGGTTCTAGGTTAGAAGGATATTTAGAGTTTTGATGTGAAAAACATGGGCTGTTTGACTTCTGTGTCACATGCAGATTCTGCACTACTGAAATACTCATAAAGCAAATCTACCTTTGCCAAGAAATGTGTTATAAGGACTACAGGTAATTAAAGCACAGTTGTCTCCCTTAGTCCGCAGGCAGCATAAAATGACAGCTTCAGAAGATGGGAATCACATTTAAGGATTTTACTTGAGGTTAATGATGGGTGTGCAGCAAAGGCAATCTCTTCTTGCTTCTGTTTCCAGCTGTGTGAGCAATAACCAGCTCTGTATTTCAGACAGCACAGCCAGTTCAGACGTGTGCTTGCCCACAGCGATGCCACTCGGCTGGCAGGGGTGCCAGCCTGCTGAAACCGCGCCGCGTC